>NW_017296076.1:27199-32413 GCF_001594075.2 Trachymyrmex cornetzi
CCGCCTCCGTCGGACGCTTCCGACAGTCGGAGTCGTGCTGTATCACGCGTGCACGCAGAAAGCGCACCTTTCGGGGCGACGTATCGCTCCTCGCGTTGCGACGCGCCGCGCAGATTACACGTACGACCGGTGTAAGCCCGCGTCCCGTTCACCGCGCGTCACCGAGCGAAGCACGCGACCACGATTCGCACGGCGAATCGTGCCCGCTGCACACACACACCCGCGTTACACATACACACCGTACACTCACAACGACACCGCTTTTGTACACACACGCATACACCGCCGATCGTTGTTACCAGTCGCGACAACTGGTCTCACACGACACACATACACATACATATACACGCACTCACACTCTGTACTTAAACACACCAAATATATATTTTCGTTTGTATCTATCCAAGCCGTATTTTACTGAAATATTACCGCCTTGTCTCTCTCCTCCTGGCCGAACCTCTTTGCGACCCTGGCCGCAGCCCGTGACCGACGAGCTACGTCCGCGCAAAGTAAGGTTGTTTCAAATTATTATAATAATTTTGAATAAATACATACAATAAATACATTTTGAATAAATTTGACGCTTGTAGATTTGCAGGTATACTTTTGAAATATATTTAAAATAAGCAATTATTATTGTATGTATTTTTCTGCGTGTAAGAACTCAAAAATTGATATCGAATATTTTTTATATTATAATTCTCTTCAAACATAAACCTTTTCCAAAATTACGATTTTCTAATGCATCTTTCGTAGTTTTATTTACATCATCAAAGAACTCAGTATAGATATTTTCAGTAACAATATCGTTATGATGTAAGTATTCTCTTCTTTCTTCCTCCTCTTCAATTTGATGATCAGCATATCGAGCACTATTATTGCTGTCTATTTTTAAAACTGAACCAATATTTCATTCACATTAATAAATTTTGTTCATTTTGTTCCCAGCAAAACACAGATATAACTGCCATATAATAAATTAGCTCGACTAATGGGAAGGAATAAAGTCAAATTTGGTCAGTTTTAAGAAAATTGGTAGTCTTAACGTCGTACAATTATTGACAGTTATGCGGGGTCTACAATAGAAGTCGTAGCGGTCGTATAGTCTTAAGTCGTAGAAAATTAACCAATCACAATCGAATATGAGAAGAATAATCGACTATGATTGGTCAATTTTCTACGACTTAAGACCTTACGACCGCTACGACTTCTATTGTAGACCCCGCATTAACCAACTTCACCGACTAACCTTACCGATAAGATTTAGGACTATCAACTCATTGTAGAGTCAGCTTTATATTCATAGTTTGCTCAGCTCATTAAATCGATGAATTATATATAATTATATATGTATATATTTACTTACTCTTTGCATTCGCTTGCTGAATTTCTTGCTGTATTTCTTTTTGAAGTTGTCTATATATTCTTTTCCGTTCTCGTGCTTTTCTTCTTTCTTTCTCACTATACATTATAATCGTTAATGTCGAAATAGGAAAGTATTTAATAAGAAAATTATTTAGATTTTTTTAATGCATATGCATAAATCGATGTAAATGGGAAAATATATTTGTTTTTAGATTTTATCTTGTTATTTAATGTAAATTAGATATTGCACCTCTTTACATTTAAGATTCCTGTGCATGTTTCTTACTTTTCCCCGATTTTCTTGACTGCAGCGCCAAACATGGACCTAGGAACTCCCAATTGGGATATGAATTGAAAAACCAGACATCTACTATTAGTGTGCAAACGCCTGACTTCCTAACAAGGAACTAATCAGAAATTCTTATATTTATCTAATAATTCGTTAAAACTGGATTCTATGTTAGAAAAACAAATTGGAATCCTTCTAGTTTTCCTTTTTTGGGGAAATTTCATCGGAATCCAATAATAAGTTGGGAAAAGATGGGGAAATTTCCACACGGGAAATTGAAAATATTGTCAAATAAGAGAAAAAGTGCGTTAAAAAAAGCATGAGTATTACTTCTCCATACCAATTTCTCTATACATACGCTCTAAAACCGATCGAAAATAGCAATCGACAATGTACAATGTATGTACGTATGTACGCATTCAACGAGGTGTTACATCCTGAACGCGAGACTGTCGCAGTCACGAGACGCGGCGTAACTCTAAAGGCCATTCTCCATAAGACGCAGAACGCGGGTTGCAGGTCGCAAAACTAGAAACTAATCTAACGTATTATGGAGAATGGCCTTCAGGGAACGCGAGCGCGGAGCGGGGCGCGCGGGGCGAAGCCTTGGCTTCAACGCGGTGCTTTGACGCGTTTTTCTGTTGTTAGAATAGGCAGCTGTCACCAGTGCTCGGAAATGAGCACGAAATTCGGAGATAATGTATTTAATTCTAAGAAGTTACTTGAGTTTAAAGTAATTAGCCTTCCAGGTTCTTCTAATAAAATAAAATGGAGAGTTTAGAGGATACGTCAGTTGACTTCATTTCGCATCTCTCTATCTACACTCTCCTTTGTGATGAGAAGGACTTGGAAGGATTTGAGAAGGCCTTAAGGGCAGATAAATAAAAATAGAAATAATTTAGGTTATATGATTTTTATATTGATAGTACACGGCATGTTGGAACTTATTCGAGGTTTGTTTGTTATAATTATGGGCCTCATAGGCTTGCGCACGGGCGCGATATGTGGCGGAGACTGCAGAGGCCTAGGTCGCGGCTGCGGAGTTGTAACGACCGTTTTTGGAACCTCGGGAGTGAGGACCGCGTCCGATTTGTTCGCGATTTCGCGCGTTGTGGTTGGCGCGTCGGCGATAGGCTCGTTAATCTCTCCACCGTTATCTTCTCAATGGCGGGAAGGGTCGAACGTCCCCTCCGTGAAGAGTTCACGTTGGAGCCTCTTTAAATGGGTTCGCCACCCTCCTCGCTTGCCGCGTGGACGTTTTTTCTGTGGCATCTGCACCCAGAAAGAACGTTGGTGAGTACGGCAGATCGGAAAGAGAGAGGGAGTGCGGAAGCCTCGACGCCGAGAAGGCGCTCGTTTGGAGTTTCCGCGGGGAGGTGATTTCGGCGTCGCCGTAGTGAGCGCTGCTGAAATCAGGCGAGGAGACGCCTTGGTTGGCGCACGATCGGGGCTGGATTTCGGTAGGAATTACGGAAGATCCGGAGCGCTAGTGAAAGCGCTAGGAGTCCTTACCGTTCTGGTTTTCCAGGAAGGAATAAGGCAATTTGTCTGTAAATCGTCCCGCTTTATATATATTTGTATCGTGACCCCTCGCGGTAAGGGGGTGTTTTCGCACACGTGTTGTTGCGAAACTCTCTCGAATATTCTAATTCTTCTATCGCGATTTATTTGATTACTGTGTGTCTTTTTGCCTTTTCGGTCGTTCTCATGTTTAGCGGGGTTCGCAATATTCCTAGGGGTGCTCTTGGTTGGCGCGTGATGCACTCGGTCGCGGCGTAGCGAGCGTGCATCCTTTGCGCGTTTTTTCATGCCGCTTTTCCGCGTATCTTCAGTTCTTTCTTCCGAAGCGCTCGCGAGTCTCCTTTGTTTGTTTAGGGCTCTTATTTCGTTATTCGTGCCCTTATTTAAATTGTAATAGCTTTTATTTGTTTTCTGAGGCCTTCGTGATCGATGCGCGCGTTTCGCGTTGCATCGCTATGCATTTTACAAGTAATTGCGCGTTTTTACTTGTTCTTGGTGGATCGGCGCTATTTCCTCGTGATTATTTGGTTGCTAATTATGATGTTCGTTATTTCCCGTCTTTTGGCGGTGCTATCTACGTGCTTTAGTGCATTTTTCTATTAGTTTTTCTATTTTATCGGTCGCGCAGACGCTGTGCGCGCGGCGTTCGAACGCGACGGTTTCGGTAGCTTATCCTATAGTTATATGCGCTTGTAGTTGGCACGTATTGTATTATTCGCTATACTCCGTGCTCGCGTTCGCTTGGTAAACGGCCGGGGTGCTATAATGTAGCGCACCGGACGTTACAGAAGCTTCAATAGAGTTTGATGGCGAAGCGCGTCGCCGCACAGTGGTCCAAACGCAAAAGATTCTGTTCAAAACAGTCTACAGGTCGTATTTCTCAACCGATTTCAATGATCTTTGAATACTCAGAATACTCAGAAATAAATTCCTAAGAGAACTAAGAAAGCCGAATTTGGATTTTCTTTGTTTATGCAAAAATATTTAAACAAATAAGGTGATGAATTGACATTTTTCCACTAAGTAATTTGTTATTTGGTTACAAACTACTTTAATGAGCTCACTACCAATAAAAATAAATATTATCCCATCATAAGAAAAGAAATAATTCGTTAAACATTTAATATTATTTTTATAAACGAATTATTAAAACAAATTATGAATCTCCGCGCTTTCTCACAGAAATATTTAGTCTATTAACTTAATTGATCTAACTTACTATAATAATGATGATCTTTCACAAAACTTGATTGCAAACTAACAATTTTAATTGTTATAAACAATCAAATAAACAAATAGTGATTTTTAAATAATTTATTACGTATTATTTTTTATATTTCAATCAATTACACATAGAATTATGCGCAATTTGATTTTAGAACATGAGATTGTGTCAACAATGTAAATTTGTTATCGTTATTAACCAATATAATGAAATTCAATTGATCATGTTTTGAACAGATGCGCGCGCGCGTGCGCGTTTTTATTATTTTCAAATAGCAATAACTCAACGAAAAATCATCATAGAGAGATGTTTAAAAAAGCTCTTTAAAGCTTGAAATCTCTACTTTTTCGATCGGTACTTCAAAAAACGGTCTTGCCGATATTTCATGAAGTTACATAAACATAAATAAAAATGTGTCAATTCTCAAAATTTTTTACGTAATTTGAGAAGTTCCACGACGCGAACTAAAAATTGTGCACAAATGCGGATTATAGCTTTCTAAAGACTGAATCTTTACCTTTAATTTGCTTTTTTACTGACCTTTGTACGATATTTTTTCACCAAGTTATTCAACGTTGAAGTAAAAATGACTCTTTTTGTTTCAACGTTGAATAACTCGGTGAAAAAAAAATCGTACAGATCTCAACAAAAAAGCAAATTAAAGGTAAAGATACAGTCTTTCGAAAGCTGTAAACGGCATTTGTGCATAATTTTTAATTTAAGTCATGGAACTTCTCAAATTTCGTAAAAAATTTTGAGGTTGGACACATCTTCAATTATGTTTGTGTAACTTCATGAAATATCGGCAAGACCG
>NW_017296076.1:33821-35488 GCF_001594075.2 Trachymyrmex cornetzi
ACCACAACTCTTCCGATTCATCCGACTCGTACGGCCGGAGACCGAACAGCTCTTCTAAAAAAAGGCTGTTGTCTTCCCAAATATCCAAATAATACAATCTGAAAAGTCGTTCTGCTCGTCTCTCTGCCCGCACGTTGTGCCAATGATGTGGGTTTATGAACCCTTTTATCCATATATCACAGCGATGCGTCTTCTGGAAAAAAAAGAGTACAATTAGAATTAAAAAATAGAATCAGAATCAGAATGTATAGTGTATAAGTTATAATTTATAATCTTACCAATGGGATCTTCAGGATCCCGACTTCCTTGGCTAATTGCAGCCGTTCGACTTTTTGATTATCAACTACGAGATACTAGGGAAAAACAATAAAAAATAAAAATTTTTTAAATAAAAAATATAGCAATAAAATTAAAAAAATCTTTTAAATAAAAAAAATTTAGCAATAAATTAAAAAAAAAAATGTTTAAATAAAAAAAATCTAGAACTACTTACCCCCTCAACCGGGTATTCGTACCGGATCTCTAGGACGTCTCCCAGGTTGCTCATTGTTGGCTGGCACTAATGACAGTTTATTACACACAAGTTTTTTTTATAAAAACACATTATAACTTTCACTTGCACCGAATGACATAAACGTGCAAGAGTATTCTACCAGCTAAATGGTAGAATACTCTTGCACGTTTTATAAAAAAAAAAAGAGATCACTCGCGTAAGGAAAAAAAAATCTCTCACGTCAATATACTCCCGCACGCAAAGACTGACGCTGAGATCCATCTTTCGCTTCAGCGAGCCTGCCTAGGCTTTATCGATAGACAGCAGTTGTATATAAACAGTTTGGATCATAAGTGCCTTCACGAGAAAGCTATCGCCTATGTTGTTGTGACACTCTTTATAATATAGGCTAAAAATTGCGATGCATTGCGACATTGCTAAGTAGTGCACATAATATGATATAAAATAAAAAATCAATTTAACGAATTGCGCGCGTTTATTTTCACACCAATTATTCCCCTTTTTCTTTTTTCTTTTTTCTTATACAACGTTTATACGTTCATACATATACATACACACGTATATGATTCGTGACCCGATGCGTTAAGAGAAGCGTCCGCAGATGTTTACATAAACTAAGTGTGAGAGCACGTCTAGGCATAGGATGGATGGATGGAAGGAAAGCAAAGAAAGTACATATATATTTGATGTGAACGACAAAATTTTTTATTCACATATTATTACATCGATTTTTGTTTCGTGTGTATTAAAAACTAAAGCCAATAGCTCGCAATCGACGAGCTGATGCTTGTTAAAGACGTTGCTATCTCGTATAGCGTCTTCGGACATGATGTTGGAGAATCGCGTATACTTGACATCGACCGTATCGACGAATCGTTCGAACGTTACATCGATACATCCGTCAAACGCGAATATGCGGCGTAGCGTCGTTTCGGTTATCGTAATGCGTACGGACGAAGAATCGAGGCGTACGATCGTAGCATCGTTCAGCGTGCAAACTCTGACGGTTAGCGGTCCAACGCTTATGAAATTATCTTTGTGTTCGTTTCGCAGCATTTTGTAAATATTCCATCGCTGCTCGTAAAGGCCCTTCCACGTTTCGAGAGACAGCGACAGTTCGTGTCCGCGATGATCTCCCAGGGCGATCTCCACG
>NW_017296076.1:35689-36434 GCF_001594075.2 Trachymyrmex cornetzi
GGCGAAATACATTTTCAACTGTTCGTACAAGCGGATATCGCAAGACTGATCGTACCCGCGTAAATTGCGGCATATATGATAAAATTTTTAGAATCGAAGAGGGGGTAACCTTTCCCTTTTTTCCAAGAATTGCGAACGTGTGGCGACACGTTTTATCGCGTTTTTTTCTACGTATTTTCTTTGTTTGCGAGTTTATCAATGTTTATGGTTTATATTTCGATGATGACAAATGATGCTTTTTCCCCAGGATATTCCCAATATCTCGTTTCGTCCTTCGATGCCGATTTTGATGTTTTCTTCCCAGGATATTCCCAATATCTCGTTTCTTCCTTCGATGCCGACTTTGATGTTTTTTCCACAGAGCATTCTCAATATCTCACTTCCTCCTCCTTCTTCGGCGGTGGACTTGGCGGACCTTGCGGCAAGAGACGGTACCCCTTTCGCTCGACCGATTTTCGATGTAGGTAGTCTCTTATTTGATCCATGTCTTAACGCTCGTAATCGAAGTTTACGATTGAACGAAAAAAACCTTATACACTACTTATATACATTGTATATACATACGTACACGTTCATACGTACACGTTCGTACGTACACGTTAATAAATACCCGTTCATACGTACACGTTTATACATGTATTACAATGGAAGGAAAAAGAAATACATAATCAATACGTTAACGTTTTTTTTATTTAAAAATTCTTGTGCAACCACCAGTTATATATTTTAAATACATTTTGTAACG
>NW_017296076.1:36662-39256 GCF_001594075.2 Trachymyrmex cornetzi
CCCGTCCTCCCATCGCAATCCATGGTGATAAGCACTCAACCAGGAAGCGCAGGACCTGTCGGATCTTGTCAAAAATTTCCATGGGACGGGACTCGTAAAAATGTAATGCGTGAGAACGGCCCCCTGTTTCAGCACAGCTACTTCCTTCACGATAAATTTCTTGTTAACGATGAATCCCTGCAGATCCACGAACGTTGGCACGAGCATGTTGTCGAGAAGACTGCGATCGATTGCGGCATATCGTAGATTTTATATCGTGTCGGAGGATGCGCTTAGGTGATTTTGCGCACAACGTTGGTCAATGGATTATACTGAACCACGCGATCGTGTATGATGAAACAATAGGCTGTCGTATTCGCAGGCACGTTCTCCTTACATTCAAAATTTAATCGCACGTCCACGGTGCCACTCTTGACCGATTCTGTCGAGAGCAATCGATGATCACGAACGGACCATGACGTAAAAAAGTGAGACTCGGCTCGAGATACTCGTATCCGTAGTAGCCCTTGCAGAAACGTGCGTACACGTCGTACAGAATCGCACATCAGTTTTTCTCGAAATTCAGATTCAAGTCATCGTACGGATAACAATCCAAGTTCAGGTAAAGTTTCGCGTTGGTTAACTTGCAGTCGTCGAAACGACTTACATCCTCGGACATGATGTTTTTTCGGCCTGTTTGCAAAGCGAAGATGACGTAGCGAGGCTTCTCGAGCTGAGTAGCCGTCTTGATGGCCCATGAATGCTTGGTTGTGCTCTGCAAGAGTGGAAACTCGTTCAGATCACACGAGCGAAAAGTCGTGCTCAGATATCGTCCGCTCTCCAGAGCGCGGAGCATCGCCAGCTTATTTATCTCGCTCAATAATACGTGCGGCATTCGCCGCTGTATTTACAATAATTCGAGTATCGGCTCTGTCACAGGATCTCCCGTCAGGTGATTGTTGTCGTTGCGCGTTCGTATTAAAATCAACTCGTGACGAGCGTTGATCATCACGCGTCTGTAATCTTCGCAGAATCCCAGCAGCACGTAGAGCGGTACACAGAAATTAAAGTATCCAGCCTGAGTAGTCTGCGCATCCCAGCCGGCATTCCGCAGAATCACGCTTCTGTCGGACGACACTGTTACATAGTTTTTGAGCGTGCTAGTTATGCCAACGTTTCTGTTACGGTCAATCTCCACACCGTTGAGTTCATATCGAATCTCGTCGAATACGAACGCGACGCAATTATTTCCCAAGGCCACGTTAGCGCCCTCGACCGCTCTGTTCTTCGTCAATTTTCCCTCGACGTATAGAAAGCTTTCGTACGGCAGTGTGTACAGATCCTGTTGCTGTATTGGTATTCTTATCTCATCGCTGTACCCGAACGTTGTGTTGGCGAACGGGTTGTACGTGTGAGTCTCAATCTTGACGATGCGATCGTCGAAGATCGGCTCATCTTTAATGTTTAGGATATCAGTCATCTCAAATGTTGCGCACTGCGAATCCCAAAGATTGTAAAAATGTAACGTTCGACGCGCTGAGCTTCTTCCTGATGGAGCGAGTGTTATCGAGCTGTGACGTCACCGGCCTTGTAAAGAATGCGTTATCTCTCTGCGTGCGCTCCGTTCCGTTCAATATAAGCATCTCACGCTCGCGTTATCACTGTCGACGTCGTACGTGTAACCTAACGGTGATCTCTTCTCCTCGAAAATCGAGCAATCATCCGTTCTGGTCGACGACGCGTACCGTTAGATCCGTAATGCTCCGTGCGATGATCGGCAGGGAAATGATCTGCGCCGGTCGTTCCGATATCTTATATCCTGGCGGCACGCTCGGTGAAAATTCGTGTATCGTGTGCACGCTTTTACCGTTGCTGTACGCGCCCGCGGTCACGTTACACTCTACGCGGATAACGTTTACGTTCATTATGTTGATCGACATGTCCGATTCGTGCCATCTTCGCGGTCGCAGTATACGTTTCGACGAGAATCCCAGCAGCGATCCAATGCTGTTGGACCTGTCAAAATTTATTCTGTATGCACATCTAATCTCACATCTCATCGTGTTGTAGTTTGCGCGGAGCGTAATCGGGTATTCTCCACCATGGTCATCGCTGTCGTTGTTATTGTTGTTATTGTTGTCGCCACGCACAACGTCAACGGTTTCAAGCGCGTCACGGCACGGACGTTTTCGTAAAATCGCGCGTTTCAAATATTCATTTATGTCTCGCACTTCGTACGAACCTTTGGGAATTGTAATTTCCGCGTCGTCTTTGGCGAAATAAAATTTGTTGTTCGATTCGTTCACGTTCGGTATCGTGTTATAAGTCTCAAAAATCGCCAGACCGAGCTCGTAATCGCCGTCACTCAAATCTATGGCGGGAAAGTAGTTCGCCGCGAGGACGGTGCTCTTCCCGCTCAGCGTAAGCGTCTGCGACATGACGGAAAAAGCGTTCGACCAATACTGAGATTTCACAGCACCTCGTCGAGAATTTAAATTCACGCGCATCGACGTTTGTAGAAACCGCAGGCACATCTGTCCGCAGAAGCTGATCGTACGTCTGATACGACGTGCGATTGTACTCTATCGTCGTAGCACCGTTCCCGAAATATCGCA
>NW_017296076.1:39487-39868 GCF_001594075.2 Trachymyrmex cornetzi
CATTTTTATCGTCTGTTTGGCGTTTTTTTTTTTTCTTCGCAGCTATGCCTTGTCCGCGTTTGTACGGACCGAGATACAGTCCGCGTCCGTATTTGTACGGAGCGAGATACAGTCCGCGACCCTGTTCCATCGCGCGATCGTGACGTTGCAGCTCTTCGAGCTGACGTCGCGCGGCTTTGCTGTCGTTCACTGCTTTCGCCACGCTGGCCGCTCCACCGATCAAGGACCCGAGCGCGCTCAGCATTGGCAAAAACGGTAACGCACCGCCACGTTTCGCCGTCGGAAGTATCCGCTTTTTCATAGCCTTTTTCCCCGTCGTCGTCTTCTTCTTCTTCGGTTTCATGCCCATGCCGATCTTGGTCTTGGCTTTCATGGTTGCCC
>NW_017296076.1:40077-40390 GCF_001594075.2 Trachymyrmex cornetzi
CAAAATTGGTAGCCCGGGATATGTAACTCGAAAGGAAGCGCGTTTATCGCTCGATTTAGCAGGCCGCCGCGCGACGCCGACATTCGCTACAGTCCTTTATCTTAGGTGCAGGACCGTCGATGTGCGTTCGCTGCCACGGCTGATTGTAGTGCTCGTCGCAGCGACGATAGGTTCGAACCTCCGAATCAGCCTTCACGTGTTCCGGCAGCTTGTTCCATACGTGTTCGATGTAGTCGCCGTACACGCGTAAAAGTACGACCTTCGGTATATACCGCAACTGCTCGGCGCTCAAGTCTAGAATATCGGAAGGATG
>NW_017296077.1:0-756 GCF_001594075.2 Trachymyrmex cornetzi
TCCGTACAGGCCGCCTTAGACCCCCGTGGACCGCCGAAACGATCCACGGGGGAGCCCCCTCACGACAAAGTGGCGGCCCGCGAGGGGGAGAATTCGTTTAACTTGACTTTTGGGTGTCACCAGTTGAAAAATTTCCTTCCTCAATTTCGGGACCTCCCATCTCTTGTAAAGAACTCCAACTCTTACAAACAAAGCATCCCAATAAGACCTATAGATTTTGGTAGAAGTATCCTTCGCCGCCACCTCCTGCCACAGAGGACATTCCGCATTCGCCTCTTTTTTAGATAAGAACAAAGAAATAGATGAATCCCCCAATTGTTCCTTACGCCAATCGATAGAATTCTCCTCTGTTAGAACGATGCGTCCCACTGAATTTTCCTGTTTGGTGATGTCTTTCAATTCCACATTCGTACAATAACGACAATAATCATCAGCACATGGACGTCTCGACAATCCATCAGCATTCTTATGAGAAAGGCCTTTACGATGGGTTATCTCAAAATCGTACTGTTACAATCTTTCCACCTATCGCGCCAGTTGGCCCTCCAAATCCTTAAAGGACATTAGCCATTTGAGCGAAACATGATCTGTACGCACAAGGAATCTCCGTCCATACAAATAATGATGGAAAGCTTTCACCGATTGCACTATTGCCAATAGTTCACGTTTCGTAACACAATAATTCCTCTCAGCTTTGTTGAGCACTCGACTGAAGTATGCGATGACTCTTTCCACGCCTTCTTGTTTTTGTGATAA
>NW_017296077.1:1648-2126 GCF_001594075.2 Trachymyrmex cornetzi
CCAGTTTACAATTTCCCGCAACAATATCGTCTGAAAATACATCGTGGAATTCACCCAGCAAACCGGCAAAATCTTCCTCTTCAGAAGTGCTCAAAAATTGGCAACCCTCTTTAAAAAGTGCAGCTATATTTGAGGGAATAACCACGATGACATCACGCTTTATGCGAGAACATTTTAAATCGATGGCCATTTCAGTTGGTTTAAGAAAAATCGGATCAAAAATATTTTGCAAATTAAGCAATTTCAAGAAATTGACCCCAAGAATACAATCATCGTCTATTTGTGCAACAAGCATCGGAACCTCCAGGAAATAATTCGCAAGTCGAATTTTTATAATTGTCCATATTTAAATAAAACTCGTTCCCCCGTGGGGTATTTAATATTACAATTAATCTCGCTCTTTCCTAGCCCGACATAATTGACAAAATTCTCTTTAATAATTAAAACGTCGGAGCCCGTATCTATTTTAAAAATACAG
>NW_017296077.1:2345-3237 GCF_001594075.2 Trachymyrmex cornetzi
GATTGACAAACGTATCTTTCGGGGTATTTTTCCTCTTAGCCGAACCGACCCCGACGAGTTCAACTAATTCATGTTTTCCGCCCCTATCCTGCCAGGGCACTCAGAACGGAAGTGGCCCTCTTTGCCACATTCCCAGCATTCTTTTTTATTTCTGACTTTTCCATTTATATTTTTAAAAAAATTTCCGTTTTGGTGATGTCATTACTTCTCTCCTTATCATCCTCCTTTCCTTTATTAATCTCTAGTTGTTTGCTTTTCTTGTCATTAAAGAACTTCCTCTTTTTATTTTCTAAATAAAAATTATTTTCTCTCTTATTTTCAAAACAAGTTCCCTGAATTAACTGAACTGCTTTAGCTCTTTCTATGGCTATTCTAAGAGATGTAATCCCTTCCATCTGCAATGCCCTTTTTACAAAACCATCAGACAGGGAGGAAACAAACTGCGCGCAAGCGATTTTATCGCGCATCAAATCAGGGCATTCCGGGTACGCCAACCTTTCAATGTCCGAACCGAAAGCCGCGATATTCTCTCCGAATTTTTGTCTTCGATTTGTAAATTGCGTATAATAATTTTGAAGCGAGTGTGCCTCCCCGAAACGCAATTCTAATTTAGCTTTCAGTTCTGAATATTACAAATCCTTTAAATTTTGCATATTTTCCAACACCGCGCGCGCTTTCCCTCTCAAACACGATACTAAAACAACCATTTTCGTTTCGTTCTCCCAATGATTCGCGTACGCGATTAAATCGAATTGAGCAAAGAACTCTCGGAGGGGAGCAATACCGTCAAAAGTATCAGGCTTTAGTTTATATGGTGTTTCATGACGCGAAGCACGTGACTCAATGCGCTCCCGTTCCCCCGCGATCGTCGCCTCCGTGTGACGCGGAGCAC
>NW_017296077.1:3732-13747 GCF_001594075.2 Trachymyrmex cornetzi
TATCCTGCTCCTTGTGACGACCGGAGAACGCAGCATCACACGATCTCAACACTTCGACCGGACGAGCCCTCAAAATGATACGTCCGTCCGTGCGTCTAATATGTTACGTCCGTCCGCCTCACGAGATCCGCACTCCCGATTCGCCGAAATGAGTCACTCGTGAGTATAAAGGTAAACAGATGTTTATTTACAATCACAGGACTACAGCGTGATACAATTAAGCGTAATAACCAGGTAAATATCTCGCGTAGAGAGATACACGTCCGTTCGTGACGGAGACTCTCTTCCGAGTTGTTTAACAACAACTCCGCGCTCGTCACCAAGCAACGCGCTCTTCGTTCTTCAGAAACGTGCAACGGGCGACGACTCATCTCAGGCGTAACGGGCGACACGATTCGGGCATAACAATATATTACATTTATTGAAAGTTTTAGTTCATTTCTAAATCGTGCGAATAGCTACGATTAGAAGTGAATGGAAAATTATGGATTCTCCCAAAATTGTTGATGCAGGTATTCACAGGAAGTGAATGGAAAATTATGGATTCTCCCAAAATTGTTGATGCAGGTATTCACAGGATTTAGAAACACAATACATGCATCAAGAAACTTGCGAGATTTCATAGTTTTCCATACGCTTCTCTCACATGTAAGTATATGCAGGATATACAATTTTTAATAATGCATAAGGTTTCTCAAAAACTATGGCAGATTCGGAAAAATGATTTGACTTTGGCTGGCGTCGTTAAGGTCAGGTCACATAGATTTTTTTTTATGTAACCATATTTTGATTCCAAAATCTAATAGCTAATACCAAGAGCTTTTCAAAACACTGGAATGGAGTTCATTTTCATTAAATACTGTTCCAGTTATAAGGCTTCAAAGTTACAGCACTGACGGCATTAGCATTATGCAAGGTGTCCGATCGACGGCTAAAACCTATTGAATTTAGTTCAGAATTGTATCCTGAATAACAATTGTTAAATATGCAATTAATTAAAGGCTCCAGGCGAGCGAAAAACTAGAGATTTTTCCAGTTAAATGTATGAATATATAAATATTTTAAACGATTTCAACATTTGCAACCGACGCGCGACGATAGCGAAATGAGACAAATCTGGAGACACTGGTAATGTCTCGGCGCTAAGCTGCGCGAAGTGACACTGCCGTGCCTCCTTTATGCGAACCGACGAGTTGCGGCAGATCGAGATTATCGAATCTCAATAACGGCTGAACCGATCGCGTTCTATGTATGCTCAATCGATAGCCACCACACGGATTGTGTGATAAAAAAGCTTTTATTTTTTTTCTACCTGCCCTACGAACGGAGATATCGCGACGCAAAGTTCCGAACTGCTACTTTTTCAGTCCATTTTTCAGATACGTCGTCCTTATTGTCATTGTCATTGTTGTCGACCAGGAGAAAATGTCCTTCTCGTTTTTTCGACACTAGAGGGCTTTTGACTTAACCTAGCGATGGCAGCATTGCACATTCGAATGTGATCAATCACACATGACGGCGGTGATAATCAGCGATGGCAACATTGTCACATATACGATGTGACGTGCACGCGGCGCATTATTATTATAATTAACTGAAATTAAAATGAAATTTAATTAATAAAATGAATTAAAATAAAATACTAATTATAATTAAAATGAAATATCGAGATTGTCGTTGAAGATCTAGGTATTTACCGCGTCGAGGAAGAGGGTGTATAGATATTCAGGAATTATGCGTCTAGGTGTTTGCCGTCGAGGAATTAAGCGTCAAGATGTTTGTCATCGAGGAAGTGGGTGTCTAAGTCGAAGAAATGGGTGTCTAGGTGTTCGCGGTCGAGGAAGTGGGCGTCTAGGTGTTCGCCGTCGAAGAAGTGAGTGTCTATTAGGGAAATGAGTGTTTAGGTATTCGCCGTCGAGGAAATGGATGTCTAGGTGTTCGCCGTCGAGGAAGTGGACGTCTAGGTGTTCGCCGTCGAAGAAGTGAGTGTCTAGGTGTTCGACGTCGAGAGAACTTTGCCTTACCTTTTACAATAGATTAAATTTAACGTCGATCTTATTAAGTGTATCGAAAGTAAATAAATTGCCTATAGATGAGCGGATTTCGATCTCGAACCACTCAATTCCAGTGTTAAATAACTTAGCTTCTTGTTCCTTACATTGCACGGAAGTAGATAGGAGTTTGTTACAGTTAGCGAAAGATACTAGGGTTTTTTTAAGGGATATGAACGATAGGGTGATTTTTACTCGCGCGGATAAGGGGAATGTTACGGTAGCATTGGATAGACAAATGTACATTTCCAAGGTAAATGAATGCTTCAAGATGTCAATACTTATGAGGTAGTTGTAAGGAATCCGACGAGGCGAATGGTTACGGGCTTACGCGCTTTATTAGTTAGGTGGAAGGAAAAGAAGTATATATCTGATTCGACATATAGAAGTTTGTTATGTAATGACGGGATACTTCCGATGGCCTACGCTCTTCCGAAGATACATAAGCAGGACTGCCCCCTGTCATATAGTAGTTTCTTCGATAAACAGTCCCTTATATTCGTTAGCAGTGTTTCTTCATAGTATTATCATTAAAACAATTCCTAAGGCGGATAGTCATCGCGGATTTAGTTATGCGTAAGTTGGAGAGTAGAGCTTTGTCTTTGATTAAGTTTCCGTTGCCCCTTTACTATAGATATGTTGACGAATGGCAGCGCTTGTTTCTTCGGTTAGTTACATTCTTGATGTCTTTAATTCTCAGCATTCTAGGCTTCAGTTTACTATGGAAGTGGGGGGTGATAGGTTAAATTTTTTGGATGTTACAGTGATTAGGGATAATGAGTTGATAGAATTTGATTGGTACCACAAGCCAACCTTTTCGGGTAGATATTTGAACTTTTGGTCACAGCACACGGTTTCTCAAAAAATAGGTACAATCGCGGGATTAGTTGATAGGGTGATTTTGCTTTCGATTCCTAAATTCCATTTTGATAATTTGTGTTTTGTAATTAATGTATTGTTAGAGAATGATTATCCTTTGAGTTTTATATTTGAGAATATTAACAACCGTTTGAAGAATATTATTATGGCTAGAAGGAGAGGGTTGTTAGTGATAATAGCGTTGATATAGTACAGCCTTAGTGGTTCACTGTCCCTTTCGTTCGTGGTATTACTGAGAAGTTTAATAGATTGAATAGCGAGCATATGAGGGTGTCATTTTATAGTGTTAATAAATTGCGAGAATTTATTAGGGTGCATAAGGACCCCTTACCGCGTGATAAGAAGTCGAAGGTTGTTTATAAGGTTTTGTGCAAGAGCTGCGACTCGAGTTACGTTGGACAAACGTGTAGACAGCTGAAGTCAAGAATCACGGAACATAAGAACCACATCCGATGGAACACGTCTGCTCGCAGTGTTATAACGGAACATCGGTTGCAAGAGGGACACGATTTTGACTGGGACAGTGTTGCAATATTGGACGAGGAACCTCACTACAGGAAGAGATTGATTTCGGAGATGATATTCATCAGAAGACAAACGCATGGACTCAACCTGCAGACGGATATGGAGGGGCTTCCGAAGGCCTACCTCCCGATTATAGATAAACTAAAAAAGCTCGAGTTGTTGTCTCGTCTTGTCAGTCGGTGTCGCTCGTACACAGTAATAAGTCCTTCTGACGAAATTTTTTATCATTTTACAATTTTCATTAGTACTAGCTAATAACTAAAAAGTGACTCACTGTGTCTGATACCGACTGGTCAACATATCAGCAACCGGTTCTTGAATTATTCATGATATTGAATACTGTTTGCAATACGGTACTTTGTAATTGTGGTGAGTGTCCCTATTTTCGTTAGTTTTTCGATAAATTAATTTCTATATTCTTTAATTTGACATTTTTAATATTTTCCTTCTTTTTCATTTTCTTTTCTTTCTTTTTATTTAATTCTGGTATTTAAATTCTCGATGTAGGGGAGCTCACCATGATAGGATAATTTTTACTTTATATATGTTAATGTGTGTTTGTTCGCAGGAAGGCTCAAAAATGAGTCGAAACATGTAAGCGCGTTTAGTGAATAAAGAAGTTTCACTCTTTATAAGTGTATTATTTGCGCGACGTCTTCTGCGCCCGACTCCTAGTGCCCTTACTTTTTCCATTTCTTCGTTTTTTTGTAACTTGCACATCATTAATTTCAATCCAAGATGTTCCTTCTGGACACATACTTATATAATGACCCTCTTCGACACATGAACCATAATGAAATATAGCATTCATAATTTTGTACGTCTGTCCAGCCATTAATATTTTCGTTGTCGGAACAGCACGTAAACTAAATTTGTGTGGTATCTTTACTAACTTATCGTTCTCTGAAATAAAAGATATTAAGTGAATAATAAGTATCTCTCTCTCTCTTTTATCGAAACTAATTCACTTTTAAATAATATATCATTTCTTCCACAACGTTCACATAATTTATCAAACGACTGACACCATTGTGATAAAAATGTAGTTTTTAATAAATCTCATCTAGATTATAACTTTTTTTCTTCAAATTGTTAATAGAAATTGAAAGTAAAATGTTAGTATTAGTAATAACTTTCGTATCATCACACGAATTACATTGAGAAGTATAAGTAATTTGATGTTCTACCATATTTTTTATATAACCGTATTTTGTACAAAGAGCTGTAAGAAATTCTAATGCATCTCGTTTAATAGCAACCGAAAAATATTCCCCTAAAGATTGCCGTATTTCATATGTATTCAAATTATTCATTCCATGTTCACATCGATGTGCAAACGAATTTAAAACATCAGGTTTATCGTAATTTAATAATAACTTTCCGGAAACATTTAAATTCAATAAACATTGCAATACTGCATTCGCATAACATGAAACCATGTCTGTATTTTAAAAACCACGTACAATGCAAGCAGTATTTTTTAATGGAGCTTTTTGACTCGATTCTTGAACAGAGGAAATCATTTTCGATAATGTCCACGAAATATCTTTAACTCTACAATATCGCTGTTTTGATATAGTGATCATTTCTGATTCTGAATCATGTATTCGTTTCAATCGATTATATTCTATAATAGCTTTTTCACTAGCAAACACGGATGAAAGATCAAAATTAATTAAATGCAGTCCATCAAGAGATGTTACTCGAGATAATGCAACATAAGCCTGACCGCAACTAAATACATTGTTACCTAAATCCATAAGAGCATTTTGTAAAACAAGTTGTGTATCAACTCAAACCTTGACTTTTATGAATGGTAATACCATAACTCAAACATAATGGAAATTGTTTTCTAATAACGTAAACTCTATCCATCAATGGAAACTTAATATTTACTTTTTCAATAAAATACTCTAAACCAGACAGTAAAAGAACTTTTATTTTTTCTATAGTTTTATCCTGTATAACTGATATAACTGCAATTGTACCATTTACAAGAACCAAACTAGCATCAATACTACGTCTTATCATAACTTTCGCTCCAATTTTAATCGTAATTCGTTTTGAAAGTCCAACTGTTCTATAGTGTCTCTCCGAATGCAGCCAGAGTATATCCAGGCTGTGTTTCAAAATTCACTGCCAGCGCTGAAAATCTACAATTTACGTTACGTACACTACACATTGTTAGTACTGACAGTGAATTTTGGAACATAGTCCCAGATGTACGGCCGCTCAGTGAGGGCTCAGTGAGCTTTTGTACCTGTTTGATCTATATTTTTATATCTAATAGAATATGTTAATCAGATGCAAAAGCTCAGTGTTCTGTGAGAGATAATAGATTTGTTCGCATTACTTGAAATCTCCAGAATATTTGTATTTAAAACGGAATAAATATATATTCAGGCGTTGAAAAGAGAAAGAACGAAGATGCTGAGTGCGAGCAACGCGAACAGACATCCATTTCCTCGATAGCGAACACCTAGACACCCACTTCCTCGACGGCGAACATGTAGAAAACATCTAGACAAACATTTCTTCGACGGCGAACAGCTAGACATCCATTTCCTCGACGGCGAACACCTAGACACCCATTTCCTCAATAGCGAACACCTAGACACCCATTTCTTCGACGGCGAACACCTAGACAACCATTTCCTCAATTGCGAACACCTAGACACCCACTTCCTCAATAGCGAACACCTAGACACCCATTTCCTCGACGGCAAACACCTAGACACTCATTTCCTTGACGGCGAACACCTAGACACCAACTTCTTCGACAGTGAACACTTAGACACCCACTTCCTCGACGGCGAACACCTAGACACCCATTTCCTCGACGGCGAACACCTAGACACCCACTTCCTCGACGGTGAACACCTAGACACCCATTTCCTCGACGACGAACACCTAGACACCCACTTCCTCGACGGCAAACATGTAGAAAACACCTAGACACCCACTTCCTCGACGGCGAACACCTAGACGCCCACTTCCTCGACGGCGAACTAGACATCCATTTCCTCGACGGCGAACACCTAGACACCCACTTCCTCGACGGCGATCACCTAAATACCCATTTCCCTAATAGCTAACACCTAGACACTCACTTCCTCGATGGCGATCATATAGACACCCATTTCTTCGACCTAGACATCCACTTCCTCGACGACAAACATGTAGACGCTTAATTCCTCGACGGCAAACATCTAGACGCTTAATTCCTGAATATCTATACACCCTCTTCCTCGACGCGGTAAATACCTAGATCTTCATCAACGACAATCTCGATATTTCATTTTAATTATAATTAATATTTTATTTTAATTTATTTTATTAATTTTAATTTCAATTAATTAATTATAACACGTCACATCGTATATGTAACAATGTTGTCATCGCTGAATATCACAGCTGTCATACGTGGTTGATCACGTTCGAATGTGCATTGCTGCCGTCGCTAGGTTAAGTCAAAAGCCCTCTAGTGTCGAAAAAACGAGATGGACATTTTCTCCTGGTCGACGACGACAATAACCAAGATGATAATATTAATAATAATAATAACGACGTATCTGAATCTGATGATCTGAAAAGTAGCAGTTCGGAACTTTGCGTCGCGATATCTCCGCTCGTAGAGCACGTAGAAAAAAATAAAAGCACTTTTATCATACACTCCGTGTGGTGGCTATCGATTGAGCATACATAGAACGCGATCGGTTCAGTCATTATTGAGATCCGATAATCTCTATCTGCCGCAACTCGTTGGTTCGCGTAAAGGAGACACGGCAGTGTCGCTTCGCACAACTTAGCGCCGAGACACTACCAGTGTCTCCAGATAATTAATTATTACAGTAATATATAATGTAAGTATAAGAAATAAAAATAGTTCGTGTAACTGCCAATTAATGCAAGGCAAGATTGATTAACACTATTTAGAGCGACTGTTACCAATGCTGATTAACTGAATCGACGATTAATTCAATCAGCAATATAGCCAATAGCAAGTCTGTATGTCGTTCTTAACCTTAGGTTAGGTTAGGTTTGTTCGCATCCCGTGTTCTAACATGCTCCTACTTCTTCCAACCATAGCTCCTACTCACTCTAACGCGCTCGTTAGAGTGAGTAGGACCAGTGTCTCCAGACTATGAGAAAGTAGGAGCATGTTGGAGCAAGCAACGCGAACAAACGTCTTATCTCTTCCTGATATACTTCAATCTCTGCGTTTCTATTACTTAATTAATTAAAATTATAACAATACAGTTGCTATAAAAATTTTTTACGACTGAAATATTGCATTGATTGGTTTTAGTAGATTACATAATTTCTTTTTTACAAGGTAGATTCACTTTAATTGTATTTCAATCCATTATATAAATACGATTATTTGTAAATATAGTTTATTACGGCATTAATAAAAAAAAAGTGTGGTGGGGAATGAGACATGAGAATTCTAACATAATGTAAAATTTTATAAAATATGTATTTAATAATTAATGAATCCATCCCCAGAAAACGTCAAGAAGATTTTTCTCAAATGGAATTTACGAAAGGATGTTTGGAACAAAATTTGGAAGTTTCAAATTCATGTATGATTTACATCTCTGTTTATCTGCAACGAACAATTTTCCAAGTCTGTCAGGAGCTATTGCATATTATATGTAATAAACACAAGTAATATTATATTTTATTCCTCCCGCAAATTATCTAATTATTATGTATTTTTTTATGAAATTTATTTTCAGGTATTATTGAAAATTGGTGGGACTCGTCGAATTTATCTCAACTGACTAGACTATTAAAAACTTTAGTTTTGAAAACTGGACCAGTTTGGTTAATTTGGAACATTTTCATTTGAAACAAAATTTGGAACTTTGTCAAATTCACATATGGTTTACATCTCTGTTTAACTGCAACGAATTTGTTAACTAAGTTAGGAAACAATAATGAAAAAATTTATTTGTTAACTAGGCTAGCAAATGATAACGACAACCAATTTATTCGATAACGATCTTCATTTGTTTATATATAAAACATAAATCATGAAGGTTAGAAAGAGAAACTAATTGTAAGATGCACGTTATAAAGTTTTATTATTTTACAGTAATATGAACAGTTACACACGCACTGGTTTTATTTCTTATACATTCATATAATAATTATACTATGTTTATAGTATGCTAAGGGCGACCGTTACCAACGCCGATTAACTCAATCAGCAGTCATCCTAATATAGACAGAAGTTATCACAGTTAAGTAGGAACGCAGAAATGGAAGTATCCCAGCTAACACAAAGTTACATGTGTTAGCTGGTCATAGTTAACAATATAACTATAATATAACACGTGCGTTATATTGCAGTTATATTGTTGAGTGGGAAATTACAACTAACGAGTACGTCACATGTAACTTTGTGTTTGCTGGGATATCACGAAGATAATAAGAACGATACAGACTTACTATTTGCTTTACTGCTGATTGAGTTAATCATCGATTAATTTAATCAGCGTTGGTAACAGTCGTCCTAAGTAGTCTCAAATAATCTTGCCTTGCATTAATTGGCAGTTACACAAACTATTTTTATTTCTTATACATTTATGTTACTGTAAAAAAATTCTTATTCATATTACTATGAAATAATAAAACCTTATAATGCATCTTACATTTCTCTTTCTTCAAGATTTATGTCTTAAATTAATCTAATCTCCTCTTGTTAAATATTAAGTTATAAATAAATGGAGATCGTTATCGAATAAATTGCTTGTCATTATCATTTCCTAGACTAGTTAACAGATATACCAGTGTATAATCCCATCTCCGTTCGATTTTCTTTTATTAAATATTAATTACAAACTTTTTCATTATTGTTTCCTAGTTAACAAATTCGTTGTAGTTAAACAGAGATGTAAACCATATCTGAATTCCACAAAGTCCCAAATTTTGTTCCAAATGTAAATGTTCCAAACTGGTCCAGCTTTTAAAAAAAAGTTTTTAATAGTCTAGTCAATTGAGGTAAAGTCAACGAGTTCCATCAATTTTCAATAATACCTGAAAATGAATTTCGTAAAAAAAGCTTTATACATAATAATAATTAGATAATTTGCGTGAGGAATGAAATATAATATTACTTGCGTTTATTACGTATAATATGCAAAAGCTCCTGGCAGATTTGAGAAATTGTTCGTTGCAGATAAACAAACATGTAAACCATACGTGAGAAATTTGACAAAGTTCCAAATTTTATTCCAAACATCTTTTCGTAAATTCCATTTGAAAAAAATCTTGATGTTTTCTGGATGGATTCATTAATAAGAGGTTTACTTTACCACAAGGAAACCTCGACAAGAAATGCATCATGAAACGTATCTTTAAATTACAAATTGCATAATAATCACCGATTAGGGTTAATCGAGTTGATGATATCTTTTGTATATAAGATTTAATTTTTTCTTCAAGGATATTAGTACGAAAACAAAGTATATCCTCGCCCATGGGATACCCCGCGGGGTGAGGGGCCGGGGGGAAAACTTGTCGAGAGGGGTACTGTGGTGCGGGGGGGGGGG
>NW_017296077.1:13825-14318 GCF_001594075.2 Trachymyrmex cornetzi
GTGAGCTCGTGACGTCACGACGCGAGGAGCGACGTGACGAAGGTCCTGCGAGCTCGAGAGCGGAAGGGCGACTGAAGGAGTTCGCGAGTTTTTTCGCGCCAACGTCCGTTCACCCTCCCTTCCCCTCGACCCCCTCGCGTATACAGAACCCCCTTTACCGTATGCTCGATCTCGCTCCCCTCGACTCGCGTATCTAGAATCCCCTGTGCCGTATGCTCGATCTCGCTCGCACCAACGCTCGCATCGATGGATTGGATCGAAGATTTTTGGAAGGACACACCGCGACATGTCACGACACGTTTCGTGGGTGACGTCATCGATGCGTTCGATTGTACTTAGAGTGTAGTGTAATAAAAAGATATATTTAAAATAGGAATGATTTCCTTTTATGCTTTTTCTGTTGGGATACCACATCCTTAAGGATATTATAAGAATCTATTGTCCCTTCGTTATCTTTCGTAACAGTACCTCAATTTCTCATGCGTAGTTTTGT
>NW_017296077.1:14753-16071 GCF_001594075.2 Trachymyrmex cornetzi
GAATCGTTGAAGACGAGAGGTTTGTTGAATTCTATGTATTCTATGGAAGAGTTGAATCGTTTCTTCTCTACTCCCGAGAGCAAAGTGTTGCAAAATTTCTTTCTGGAAGATTTCATAACAAAAAATACATTCTTCGAATGGTTGCACGATCTGAAGGAGTATGTTAGATGTCCACCAAACCATTTGTTGGTGTGAGGTAGGCTATCTCACCATCAAATGGTTTGGTTAGGGTTAGGGTTAGGAAAAAAATCTAACCCTAACCAAACCATTTGTTGAGCCGTAGGCCCCCCCCTTGCATCCCCCCCCCCCCTAGTGTGTGTGTCGGAGGTGTAGAATAGTATTTAATATTGCATACATAGCAGAAATAATACGTTATTTTTTAAACTTCTTTTGTTAATAATTTTTTAACGAAGGACGAGCGATGGTTAAAACTTGGTGGAGGTTACTTAGGGTCATGACCTTGACAACATATGTCAAGGTCAAGGTCATCGGTGCTGCCTCCCCTATTCTAAATAATTACCGTATATGTGAAGGGATTTGAAAAAAGGGGGTGGTTACTAGATATTTTGAACAATGATGACATTATAGTGGAAACCATCGATGTGCATTACGGTGAGATTGAATCACTTAAAACTTTAGACGCTACCAATACGTATCGGTGTGGAAGACACAGTAAATGTTGCGCGTTACAGAATGTGTTAAAACTATTTAATCAGTGGACGCGATTTCAAAGCAAGTAATACTGTACCTTTATATCTTTATTTTATATATATAAACAAGTAATACCTTTATATCTTTTTATATACTCGATGTATGTGCTTATTATAGCGTGCATTTTATTAAAATAAAAAGAAAAATTTGAATTGATAGATTTCTTTTCGTTACACATATCCTGAGTGTGTGTATTTATGTGTGAAGATACTACATCCTTTGAATATGATAAGATGTGTCATGGTTGTCTATTTTTTATATACATCCTTTATTTGTAATATATGTATTAGATAAGATGGGGGGTTGTGGTTTTTGATATTTCCGACGATGGAACGATATATAACTGCGTACGGGGTAAGGTCCTTTTCATATTGAGTTTTGGAATGCTTAATATGTCAAGCGATAACAGTTCGCATGAAAGTACGAACAGCGATAACAGTTTGAACGTGAGTACGAACAACGATCTGTATTGTTACGAGCGTCTGTTACCGAGTTCTACGTTGGTTACATCTTGTATAAAGGAGAAGAGGTGTTGGAATTTAGCTACACATCATTTACGGAGAGAAATTGGAAATCACTGTTCGCGAGAGATTTTATGGATGAAAAG
>NW_017296077.1:16084-16348 GCF_001594075.2 Trachymyrmex cornetzi
ACGATCGCACAAGAAGGTATGAGAACGCAGCTGTAAAAGGTGTGCGAAAAATCAGTGATTATAGAAGGATTGTTGAAAAAATTAAATTCGATATACCTACAGATAGTTGTGGTGAAACGCTCTGGTTCACGTGCAAGCGAGGGCAGGAATTTTTTTAATATAGAGAGATGGATAAGGAGGTGGAGAATCTTTTTAATCGTGCGACGAGCATCGATACGGTGGACATATATCGGGTATGGGAGCAAAAATGCGACGAGTGTCTCG
>NW_017296077.1:16794-19196 GCF_001594075.2 Trachymyrmex cornetzi
TCGCCGCTCTGTACCCTGCAGAAAGACATGTATATAGAAAATCGTCGTATCCAGATTATACTACCGTGTTGAAGCTTGAGAGTATCGAGTTTCCCGTTACTTTAAAACAAATTACGAAATTTGAATTTTTGAACGATATATCTATCAACGTATTTACCGAGCGAGAGAGAGGTGGAAAAAAGAGATGATGGTAATGTAATCCTCTTCGTCTTACCAAAGAGAAGAAAGAGAAACATGTAAACCTGTTGTATCTGCAAGACTCAAGACGCAACGATGAAAACGTCATCGGTCATTTCGCATGGATTAAAAATATGTCACGATTGATGGGTTCACAATTGAGTAAGAATACGAAGAAGAAGCATTTGTACGATAAGGTAGGTATACTAGTTGTATATATACATATACTAGTTGTATATAGTGATAAAAAAAGCTGTGTAACGCGTATGACTTGTTACTTTACAGATGTCTACATTATTTTCCTACGAGCGAGAAATTGTCGCTTCACATCGTTGACTGTACTACGACGAACGAATGTGCTATTTTCTTCCGAACGAGAACGATAAATGGTTATCGTTTCGTGGTCATAATAAGAAGGAGCGACTTCTCTTTGCTGTTTATGCCGATTTGGAGTGTATACTGGCGAAGAAGACTACCGATGAAAACATGTCAAGATTCTCCTATCAACATCACAAGGCGTTTAGCGTAGGGTACTACGTACGTTGTGTATACGACGAAACTATGTCGATATACAAATCTTATCGCGGTTAGGATTGCGTATCATGGTTTGTCAAGGAATTATATGATTTGGCGCATCGCGCGAAAATGATATTCGATAAGAATATGGCTATGGCGGAGTTTACATCAAACGTCGAGTGGGAACAATTTCGAAACGCGACTCACTGTCATATCTGTGAAAGACCATTTGAGGAAGGAGATTTGCGCGTACGCGATCACTGTCATTTAACCGGATGTTATAGAGGTTCTGCACATTCACGTTGTAATTTACAGTATAATGATACGTACGTTATTCCTATATTTTTTCATAACTTGGCAGGTTACGATGCACATTTTATCATATAGGATATTGCTAATAGTTTTGTGGGTAGAGTCAATTGTTACCTATAACGAAAGAAAAATATATATCGTTTACGAAACATGTCAAAGATACAGGAAACTCTAAGCGGGGAACGGACTGTTTGAAATTGCGTTTTGTGGATTCATTCAAATTTCTCAATACTAGTCTCGAGAAATTAGTATCATATCTCGACAAGAGTAAATTGAAAATTATACGATCGGAATTTTCAAATCTTGACGCTGAGGATTTCGATTTGCTTACGCGGAAAGGAGTGTTTCTGTATGAGTATATCGATAGCGTTGATAAGCTAAAGGAGACTAGTTTACCACCGCGTGAACTGTTTTATAGTTCGTTGACCGACGAGACTGCTTCCGATGACGATTATCAACACGCGACGAACGTTTGGCGACGTTTTTGCGTAGAGACTCTCGGTGATTACAGTGATTTGTATCTCAAGACAGATGTGCTTTTATTAGCAGACGTTTTCGAAAATTTTCGTGATACGTGTATTGAGAGTTACGGATTGGATCCAGCGTATTATTACACTTTACCGGGATATACGTGGGACGCTATGCTGAAATACACTGGTATTCGATTCGAATTACTCACCGACATCGATATGGTGATGTTTGTGGAACGTGGTGTACGCGGTGGTTTGAGTCAGTGTTCACATAGATACGCGCAAGCTAATAATAAGTATAACGCATTTTCGTACCATCCTTCGGAACCCTCGACGTACCACATGTACTTCGACGTGAATAATTTGTACGGTTGGGCGATGTCCGAATCCTTACCGTACGGAGAATTTCAATGGGTCGATGACATCGAGCGCTTTGACGTAATGTCTGTGTCGTCAGACTCCGTTATCAGTTATATTCTGGAAGTCGACCTTGCGTATCCACAAAGCGTTCACGATGCTCATATTGATCCTCCATTCTGCCCCATTCGCGAACGACCTCCCGGAAAACGGAATGTTAAACTGCTGGCCACTCTTTAAGATAATGAGCGCTATGTCGTGTACTATCGCAATCTACAACAATATATTCATCATGGTCTCCGCATCACAAAAATTTATCGTATATTACAATTCGCCCAATCCCCATGGCTTCGTGGATATATCGAACTTAATACGAGATTTAGAATGCTCGCGAATAACGAATTCGAGAAGAATCTTTACAAATTGATGAACAATGCGGTATTTGGAAAAACGATGGAGAACGTACGCGATCACGTTGACGTTTGACTTATAACGTGTTGGGATGGCAGATACGATGCGGAAGCGATGATAGCGAAACCGAATTTTCACAGTAGAAGTATTTTTTCTGAA
>NW_017296078.1:0-603 GCF_001594075.2 Trachymyrmex cornetzi
CCCTACCATGGAACCTCCCACTAAACTATCCCTATATAAACCGCGACATCGCGAGACACAACTCAGAAGAAAAAATAGAGAGGAGTAAAAATAGAGAGTAGAGAAAAATAGGAAAGTCAGAGAAATAGAAATTCAGAAAGTCAGTAAAAGTTTTTTTAAACTCAGTGCGTACACTTCAACCATACTAAAAACATTAAAATCAGTGCGCCGTTGGAGAGGCCAAACCGAGACCAACGGACCGAGGGCTAACCATCCAGTCTCACCGCTCTGCCAAATAACAGTAAGTTCCCCCCTTTTCTTTTCTCTTTTGCTATTTCGCGAATTTTAATGAGAATCGATCCGCAGTGAGATTTCGAGGAAATCCGCGCCGCCATAACCGGACAACCTCCCGATGTACACATAGCAGTATATTCCTTCTTCCCCCTTCCCATATGTAGTCCCCATTGCTTTCTTTAACGACACCTTTCCTCCTTCCTCCGTTATAATTAATGAAATTATTTAACATGTATTGCCTCTCCGACAATATACACACACACACATCAAACTCAATAGCGCACAATTAATCAACTATTGTACAAACATACCATTAACCATGTCGACTTG
>NW_017296078.1:1127-4969 GCF_001594075.2 Trachymyrmex cornetzi
CCTTCCATACCCTCTATAACTCCATCCTTGTCTCTCCCATTTAAACGCATTTCCAAGGGCTTGGACGTAACAATAGTATCGATTTGAAAAATAGAGATTTCAAGCTAAAAATGTTTTTTAGACATTTTGCTATGACGATTTTCGACAAAGTTACGCTATCTTGAAGTTCGCCTCTTTTTAAGAGATAAAATAGATAAACTTTTAATTTTGTTAAGGGGTGGCACCCAGTTGGACACGGCTCAATTGGACACGAACCACTCACAGCGCTTGAGACTACAAAGCTCCTAGGTATCTGGTCGCTGTGATTGGTGGTGTCCAATCGAGCCGTGATCATTCGGGATCACCCCTTGTTAAGTAGTGTAGTTATATTTTTTATCTAAATTCGTTTCTACTTTATGATAAATTGTTATTACTTTCATTAGTGCGCGAATCAAAAGTATAAATATATTTCTAGTTAATATTCCATACGTACTTTACAAATCTGAACGTTTCGGCTATCTTCAAGCCATCTTCAGCAGTCTCCATTATAACAATAAATTAATCAGTCCGCAATAATGAAGCCATGGGATGCAGTAAGTAAGTCTTTCAGATTGCCACGTCCGGAGAGTACGTAACCGTCAGTTAGCTAATTAACTAAATTCGAGCTGTATCAAGAATGAAATCATTAATAGACAGTCATTAAAAACGTAATAACGGTTTCATATGAAGACTTACCTCTGCACACCATAACCACCAACATTATAAATTAAATAATTTAAAAATATTAATAAATTAGAAATATTCGTATTTTTCGTAAGAAAATGACGTTCGCAGTGTCACAAACAAAGTCAAATTGTATAAAAGAACACTAAGTGAAAATATTAAGAAAGGAAACAACATTGTTAAAAGTCCTCGAATTGAAAACAATAAAGATAATCGCATGAGAATAGTTACAAGAAACAAACATTACCTAACCCTGCACTAAATTCCAAATAAGTTCCAATAAGAGTTGGCATATATTTGACCAAATGCGGTTTTGTGCAGTGGACAGACAGATATAACCAAATTTATACATACCTGGAAAATTATATTTGACCAAAATTAACTGTTATCTGTAAAAGCGAATATATTCCCAAGTCATCTGAAATTCCAGATGTATTCTAATCCTATTCTTAATTGGAAATGCTGGTATGTTCCAATTGAGTCTAAATATGTTCAAATCTACCTCGTTGTTGGAAATGCTAATGTGCCCAAGTTATTCTGGAATGCCGAGTATATCCAAATCTAATTTATATATTTGGAAGTATCTGGAATTGCACATATTTTGGATATAATAGCATTTCCAAGTATGACTTATATTTACACGTAACTGGTATTCCTAGTATAATTTGGACATATCAGCTTTGTCGTATATGAGTTAGATTTGGATCTACTGAGAATTCTAGACTATATTTGGTCATATTAGCATTTCCATACTGCAATAAGCAGGGAATGGAAAGTTACTTTTTAAAAGTAACAAGTTACAGTTACTCGTTACCGAGTAGAAAAAGTAACAGTTACCGTTACTAGTTACCGATTTTTAAAAGTAACTTGTTGTAGTTACCGTTACTTGAGAAAGTAACTTTTTGTTACTTTTCCGTTATCTTTTTTTAAATCGACGACCAACAATCACAGCGGACGAGCCTAGAGGCTTCTCTAGTCTCAAGAGCATTGTAAAAAATTGTGTAAAATTACAACTATTATGCTGGATAATTTTGGGATCCACCATAATAGTTGTAAATGTCCACACATTTGTAAATTTGCAATAAAATTAATTTCTTGGTTTGAAACCAAGCAGATTGTGGAAGTACAATTACAATGTGTATGTGTAGCTACAGGAACGATAATATGACAATACATTTCGCACTATATATTATTATACATTTAACAACAATACGCGAAAAATTTCTTTTATGTTACGTAATATTACTAAAATTTGGATAATTACAGAAAATATTCAAAATATCCTGCTATTTACATAATTTCCAATATAAAATAAGATATATTTACACAATAAAAACAAATTTACATAATTTTTGTGGAATTACATAATTTCTGTAAAATTGCATGATTTTTTATATTTACAGATCTAATCGTGCAATCTATTTTACATTTATTATATGTGTAAATTTACGAAATTTTTTTACAGTGTAAGTGGCTTGTGTCGTATCGTGTCCAATCATGTGCAAAGTAACGATAAAAGTAACTGTAAAATTCGTTACCGTTACCAAAGAAATGTAACTTCGTTACCGTTACAGTTACCAAAGAAAAAAAGTAATGCAGTTACTAGTAAAGTTACTAAAAAAGTAACTCGTAACTGTAACTTCGTTACAAGTAACGAGTTACTTCCATTCCCTGGCAATAAGTGCTGGACATATTTTTATTTACAAAATTTGTATAATATGGACATATATGGTCATCCACTGCATAAAACCGCATTTGGCCCAATGTATACCTACGATTATTGGAATTTATATGGAATTGAATATAAGAATATAATTAGACAATATCTGGAATTTCATATTATGGAACATATCTGGAATTCCATATTTATCGGATATATCCCCTAGATAGCAATGCCAGCTGCAGAAACAGATTTTGAGCAAAGCTAGTTATCAATTTTTTATTGCAAAAAGGCAATAAATTGCACTTCGAGTTTATACTATCCAATAATGTCAGCAAACTGTTGTTAGAAATAGGGCAAAAAGCCTGCTGACATGCTTTGCCAGCAGATTTGCGGTAAAAACCGAGCAAGATTTTTCAATTTCTGTTCGGTTTTTGCTGTCAATCTGCCGTTAGATTATCGATGCGCGCAGATTTTGTTAGATTTCTGCCATCAATCCAGCATAACATGTCAGCGGGCTCTTTCGATTAATCCATTATATAGCCAAATGCAGACACAGATAACTATTATGGTTGTAGTGGGAAATCTGATCGAGTTTGCTTACAATTTGCCCGCGAACTGCTAGTATTTTGCTGTCAGGATCCTATAATTCCAGAATTGAGAGTTAATATGGTTGGTCATATTTGGACTTCCAGATTACATATATTTGGACATGTGTACTTTCAGTTATACATGGAAGTCCGTATATAAGTAAAAATATAGAATAAGTGGATAGACGTATAAAGTCCGATTGCTACCATTGATAGATTTCCAAATTAAACCATTTAATATGATTGGCTATGGTACATATGAGATTGGCGTATTTAATCTTAAATCGTTAATACATGGAAGACCGTATATAAATGAAAATATGAAATAATATGGATAAACGTATAAAGACCGATTACTATAAGCTGTAGATTTCCTAATACATTGCTCTAATACTTTACGTTATATGCATTTCCGAATTATTTTCGGGATTTATTAGTAACGGATTTCCAAATAGAAATAGTATTAACTTTTACTATGCAATCCATTAAACAGATTAAATATATTAAATATGAAAATTCTTGCTTGAACCATTAGTATGTATAATTAAGTAATTATAAGGTTCCGTATGTATAAAACAATATGACAATTAAAAGGGCATAGAACCAATATTTAAACAAAACGTATTTAATTAAATCAAATTAACATCTATAGATACAAACGTTTCGACTCCAATCGGGTCATTTTCAATGTTACAAATTTTGTCATGAATCTTAATTACCGTTATAATCTCTTAAATAGAAATAAATATGATTAAATAAGACATTACATAAAATCGCACGCGTAATCTTATCGTTGACATAAAAGCGCAAGTTGTCCATTAGAAATTAATTTAAGTTGCGAATGAATTCATATCTAAGAAAGAATAATTGTACATTTGAAACCTCAGGTT
>NW_017296078.1:5615-13077 GCF_001594075.2 Trachymyrmex cornetzi
AAATTGAAGAGGGTATCCATTATTTAAAAAAATATTAATAGCATCGATTAAATTCTTGTGTTGAAAAATTTGGAAATACATTAGTATGTATTTCCAAATAAAAATCAGGTATAATTTAATCGTAAATTCAGAATAAATTCTTAAATATCTGAAATTACAGACATTCACAAAATAGATTTTTATTTGAAAATCCCACCATGGTCCAAAAATTGGGAATTCAAATATAACCATATTTTTATAAAACTCAAATTTTGTCCAAATAAAACCTTATATGTCCATATTTGTACAAATATGACCAAATTAATTTTATGTCTGGACATAACCCTTTATGACCTGGAATTTAATACAGGGAAAAATCAAAATTTATTAATTATGCTCGTATATGCATGGTGCAAGAACTCAGTATCTGATTTCAAATTTAAGCCATTATCTTGCATCTTAATATTAAGTATTTCAGACACTAACCTTTTCCCATAATATCTCTCATCATCCAAAATCTCCGTGTTCAACCAATCAAATTCATGTTGGAATTGTAATCTGTGTTCAGAGATCACAGACAAATTCCCGGTTTTCTTATTAATGTCAAAAACTTCTTTTTAATCTAAAAAACAAACTACGGTTTTATTTAGGAGGATTTCTAGCTGGATTCCTTATTACCTCTGTGAAGCATTCTTTACTAGACAAAATAATTTTTTAATCTTTAGAGAAGAACATAAGAGACTTGACAAAAACATTAATTGGCTGATCAAAAAACATAATAATGATATGATTTCTAAGATTAAACCTATTCAATATTCCTGGACTTGTTCTACTGATAATTCTTGGTCGTTCACTAATGGTTTACCTTCGGGTTAGAACAATGATCAGGTTTATAAAGTAGACATTAAACCGTCTTCTTTTGATATTTCTAATGTACAATCAGCTATGGTTTCTGTCAGAGATAAATAGTTCGTTAATTTGTCTAAAATTACCATTCCGACGGAAATTCAATACTTACTACAACTTGGGAGTAATTTTTCTCTACCTTCATTTAACCTGAAGAAAAACTGTTTTGAACTCATCAAATCCATTGAAAACAATGTAAAAAGTCTAAGTAACACCGGGATTTTGGACTTGAGGAATCGCGTAATTTTTGTCATATAGAAAATAGCCTTCACGAAACCTGCTAACAATTCTATCAATACTAGGTTAACTTCGTTACTCAAAATGACCAGGAGTTTCATTAGAGGGAATTCAAATATTTTATTCACGAGAGAGAGCTGACAAGGGTAATGTTACTGTAGCTATTGAACAAACCGAATACAAACAAAAAATGCTCAGTATGCTTGAAGACAGGAGCACGTATACAGTAATTAATAGGGATCCAACTAGGAAGCTTACCGAATCAGTTAGAATGTTGTTGACGAAATGGAAGAAATGTGAATATATTGATTCAAAAATGTATAGGAAATTGTACTGCGGTGATGGAATCTTGCCGAGAATCTATGAACTTTCCAAGATTCACAAAGAAGGGTGTCCTTTAAGAATAATTGTTTCTTCTATTGATAGCCCTCTATATGCACTGGCCTCATTTTTACATAATATTATTAAAAATAAAGTTCCTAAACCACGCAGCCACATTGACAATAGTTTTAAATTTGTTCAAAAACTTAATGGTTTTTGTTTGGGGAATGAATATTCGTTAGTTTCTCTTGATGTGTGATATCATTGTTTACGAACATTCCATTAGATTTGGCTATAAAAAGTGTCTTAAATAGATGACATTTTATTGCACGAGGTTGTTGCATATCAAAAGATGAATTCACTAAGGCTTTGCTTTTAGTTTTGGAGTCTACTTTTTTTAGTTTTGATAAAAAAGTTTACAATCAGAAATTTGGAACACCCATGTTCTCCGTTCTCTCCCATCATTGCAGATCTAGTTATGGAAGATTTAGAGAATTGTGCTTTGGAGAGATTTGGAACTGAGATACCTGTTTACTTTAGATATGTAGATGATATCGTGACTGCTATTCCTAATCACTTAAATGACAAATTTTTAAAAGTTTTCAACTCCTTTCATTCAAGGTTACAGTTCACTTTGGAGGTTGGAGGTAACAGGTTGAATTTTTTAGATGTGACGATAATTAATATAAAAGGTAAATTAGAATTTAATCTTTATCATAAATTAACTTTTTCTGGAAGATATCTTAGTTTTTGTCTCTTCATCCTCTTTCACAAAAAAGAGGTGTTCTTATGAGCATGGGGTGGACAGAGCCTTTTTACTTTCTCATCCAAGGTACCATAGGGACAATTTTAATTATATTATCAAAACTTTTTTGGACTGATTATCCTATTAACTTTATTTTTGACACGATCAATTTAAGATTAAGATCCCTTTTTAAACGCAGGACTTTAAGACAAACAGACAAACCGAAGACTGATACTTCAACCTCGTCATGGTTTACCATTCCTTTTCTACCTTGCGTTTACAAAAAATTCAAGAACATCATTAAAAATCTGGATGTTAAATTGTCGTTCTTCAGTTTAAATAAAATGGACGGTATTATAAAAGCGCAAAAGGATGTTCTTCCTCATGAATCTAGGAAGAATGTGGTTTACAAGATAAATTGCAAAGATTGCAATGCTTCTTATGTCGGACAGACTAGCCGTAAATTAAAGACGAAAATTAACGAACATAAAAATGACATTAATAAGAAGAGCGGAAATTTGTCTGTGATTTCTGAACACAGATTACAGTTCCAACATGAATTTGATTGGTTGAACACGGAAATTTTGGATGATGAGAGTTATTATGGAAAAAGATTTTTTTCTGATGATGAGAGATATTATGGAAAAAGATAGTGTCTGAAATGCTTTAATATTAAGATGCAAGATAATGGCTTAAATTTGAAATCAGATACTGAGTTCTTGCACCATGCATATACGAGCATAAATAAATTTTGATTTTTATGTAATGTTTGTTTCTTGTAACTATTCTCATGCGATTATCTTTATTGTTTTCAATTCGAGGACTTTTAATAATGTTGTTTCTGTTCTTAATATTTTCACTTAGTGTTCTTTTATACAATTTGACTTTGTTTGTGACACTGCAAACGTTATTTTCTTACGAAGAATATGAATGTTTCTAATTTATTAATATTTTTAAATTATTTAATTTATAATGTTGGTGGTTATGGTGTGCAGAGGTAAATCTTCATATGAAACCGTTATTACGTTTTTAATGATTGTCTATTAATGATTTCATTCTTGATACAGCTCGCATTTAGTTAATTAGCTAACTGACGGTTACGTACTCTCCGGACGTGGCAATCTGAGAGACTTACTTACTGCATCCCATGGCTTCATTATTGCGAACTGATTAATTTATTGTTATAATGGAGACTGCTGAAGATGGCTTGAAGATAGCCGAAACGTTCAGATTTGTATAGTACGTATGGAATATTAACTAGAAATATATTTATACTTTTGATTCGCGCACTAATTACTGCGTTTAAGGCTCTTAAGTGCCCTTTTTTAGTCGTTCTTTATTTGATTATATTTCAAGAGCCCAACTAGAATCTTTTAATTTGTTATTACTTTCCTAATTTTTACAATTTTTACTTGCTGTATAAATTTTCTTGATATAATCGCTAAATAGCAAGGGATTGCTAAATGTATCCACTGCGTTCAATCAATCTTATCGATTTTTAATTTTGTTTTCTATTCTGGCTACAACATTACTGAGGGCGTTAGCAGACGGCGAAATTTTTCTCCGCCGCCAACTCCCGTAAGAATGTCGGTCTTTAATAGTCGGTCTCGTAAGTGTTATTGATAATATTCATTCTTGTAACAATAAAAGTTCCCTAAAAAATTAAGCGTAACTTTGGAAATGTTTGTCGGTAATAAAAGAAATATTTTGTTTTTATTAATTTCCAGTCTATCAAGAGACACGGTAGTGTCTCGCGCCAAGTGGGCGCGCAGTGCGAGACACTACCGTGTCTTTACGCGAGTCAACGAGTTGCAAGCATTCAAAATTATCGGTTTTTTAATAACAGTTAGACCGATCGAGTTCTGAATATGAACTCAATCAACAGCTTGGGTCTGAATTATATAATAAGCTAAAGTAATAATAAGGCTCAATATGTATAAAACAATATAAATATTAACAGAGCATAGAACCAGTATTACAACGAACAAATTTAATTAAAATAATAATATTACAAATGTTTCGACTCCGATCGGGTCATTTTCAATGTACATAAAAATATATCATAAATAACGGTTACATTTGTAAATTCTTTAAAAAATGAATAAATTAATTGTAACATATCCTGATATCGAAAGCATAATCTTGTCATTAATATGAAAGTTGTAAGTTGTCCAATTTAGATTTTGTCGAAGTTGCAAGTAAAAATATATCTAGGAAAAGATTTATGCAAATTGTGAATCCTAAAGTTACAAATAAAGAACACCTGTCATAATATGTAACAAAAAGTTTTTTACCTCATCAGTTAATATAATAAATCTCGTAATATGTTATTATTTCATTGTTGTGACTGCATTTTATAAGTTTAAATATAAGTTTAAATTTTGTTGAGGTTGCAAGTAAAATTATATCTAGGAAAAAATTTTTTGTAAAATGTGAATCCTAAATTTATATATAAAGAACACATATTATAATATGTAACAAAAACTTTTTTACTTCGTCAGTTAATATAATAAATCCTGTGATATGTTATTTCATTGCGTTGTGACTGCATTTTATAAGTTTAAACTATTTTGCACTTATTTACGCGACCACTCTTAATCACGTCAAGTAATGTAATGTACAGGCAGAATGTCGAGAGAAGACAGGAACCGTGACAAATTTAAGAAATGGAAAGGGAATGTATCATATTAGTATACGTGTAGGGCAATGACTCTGTATCGTTTTGTCTGTTTATACCGTGTGTTTGTTTCTTAATGTTCACCATCTCAGAAATTAATCGTTTTCTGTAAGAAGGTTCTATATCCAATATCTTTACACTATTCCATTTGAAATGATTCGTTTCGATTTTATGATTAGTAATTACCGAAGGGGATTTTGAACCTTTGTTAATATCAGAGACATGTTCATTTACTCTTGTTCTTAATTGTCTCTTAGTTTGGCCTACATAGCTTGCTTCGCAATTTTCACAAGATATTTTATAAACTACATTCTGATTCTTTGTATGTTCTAGTTTATCTTTTCCCTTTTTTATGTAGTCTTTAAGTGTGTTGGGAATGGTGTACGCCAATTTACAATCAACCACATTAGTTTATAGGTTTAAATTTTTCAGAAATAGAACTGACAAACGGAATAGCGACAAATTTATTTAGCAAAATATTATTATTCATATTAATATTATTAATATGGTATTTTATTCTATTCTGAATTGTCGAAAAAATAAATTGAAGAGGGTATCCGTTGTTCAAAAATATATTAATGGCATATCAGTCAAATTGTTCTGTTGAAAAGTTGGATGGCACAAGCGAACTATTTTATAACACTATAGTATATAACTTCTCTCTTATGACAGATCGAATGTTGAGACTGAAAATTAAGGAATCTGCCAGAAAAAGTGGCTTTACGGTAGCCATCAAATATTAAATTACATTCATTAACAATAATTAAAGTGTCCAAAAAACTTATTTTACCTTCCTTGCCAACTTCCATAGTAAATTGTAATCTTGTGTGTAACGAGTTAAAAATGTTTAAGATGTCATTAATGCTTTCGGATGGGGCTGCTAAGATAATATCGTCAACGTACCAGTAATAAAAAGATAACTGAACAGGCAATAATCCAATTTTTTTTGTTATCGCTGGGGAAATGCGTTTACGCATACCCGCCCTCTCAGGGGGAGGGCCGGGTTATGTGGGACTCCTCCGGAGACTAAAAGGCCCCGGAGACTATTCACTAAAACCCCAGCGAGTGTCCTGCGGAAGACGCTTTAATTGCGAGTAGAGGAGGGCTCTAAACATCGGTATTCACCTCCTCCATTCACGCCTCGAAGCACCGAAACGCTTCCTTTCTTTGTTAACAACAGAGGGGAGGGACACTATCTCCCCCGGCTATTCTTTCCTGTTCGTGTTTGTAGAGAAGAGGGAGCCCCCGCTCCCTCCCCCTCCACCCCTCACGATGGCCTGTTACCGTCCGATTTTTCGTCGTCCATGACTAGGCAGTCATCTTTCTTTTTTGATTCCAGACCCACTGGCGTTTCCTTGTGGGATCTCGACCATTCCCTTCCTTATTCTTTGTGCACCTTCTTTGGCGCTCATTATGCGTTCGCAGAACTTTAGCACCGCCGGTCTCTTCTTTTCGTGTAGAATAGCGCGTATCATGACATTATATGATAAGTCATGCCCGATGACTGTGACGAGCTCGCGTCTTTCTTCGTCCCATCGAGACACTGCTCGATGGTGTGCCGTGCTTTATCCATCATTGCCGGGCAGTACCAGCACTTCGGAGAATTCTCTTTTTTAATTCGATGCCAGGAAATGGCTGTAACATCCGTGCCCCGTCAATATTTGGGTGCTGCGGAAAGACAGCCCCACCTTCTCCTCACTTCAACGTTGAAGGAACGGTCTAAGGGCAAGTCCCACTTCTCCTCTTGTCTGACCGGGCTTTTGGGACCAGGCTTCCTATTTTGCGTACATGTTTGTTCTCGCACGTCTTAGAATGAGGTCCAATGTCTTAGCAGGGACCTGTCTGATGGTGCGCGGCACTCCTTTACTGCATCATGGACTTTCGCAAGCATTTCCGCTTTCAAGATGATAGACGAAGAGCCAGCCAACATAGTGGCAGTGCTGATCGTCCTGTAGCCTCTGATAACTCTGCAGGCTATTTTTCGATGCGCCTGGTTTAGGGTCCTTTGGATGGCGCGATTTTTCTGGACCTTATCCGCCCACGTAGGGGCTGCATAAAGCGCCATTGAGTCAATTACCGTCGCATGGAGACGTCTAACCCCGACGCTAGGATCTCCCAGGTTGGGCAGTATCTTGCTCAGCATGGATGTTGTACGGAGCAATTTACCGCTCAGAGCTTTAAAGTGCTTCTCGAAAGTCCATCGGTCGATAGTTACTCCCAGGTACTTGATCGTATCCTTCACTTTCACTTTTGCGTCGCCCACTCTGACATATATATTTGCCGGAGGTCTGCGACTTCTGCTTCCGCGGAAGTAAATTGCGTCCGATTTCTCTGCGGAGATTTTCAGCCCCAGGCTCTCTATTTGCTGGATTATGATCGCCTCGCCCACCATCAGCTGGACTTCTTGCCAGTCGATGCCACCAGCCAGGACGAACGTGTCATCGGCATACGCGATCATGACATGGGCCCAGTACCGAGCCCTGGGGGACTCCACGTTCCATTCCCTTCTTACAGAGCATACCCCTTCCGTCACGATAAATAAGACAACGGTCCGACAGGTATGCTCTCAATATTCTTCGCAAATACTGTGGAAGGAA
>NW_017296078.1:13220-25549 GCF_001594075.2 Trachymyrmex cornetzi
CGACCCTTGCGGAAGCCATATTGGGTGTTCAAGCGTGAGCCTCCAGCCGGCAGATCGAGATAGTTGGATATCCTTCCCGCAATGATTCTCTCAAAGATCTTAGCTTCATCATCAATCAGGCATATTGGTCTGTATCCAGTTGGGCTGTCGGCTAGTTTGTTGTTCTTCCTTAAGAGGATTAATTTAGCCCTTTTCCATATAATTGGAAAGGCTCCGTCTTTCAGGCACATCGTGAAAGTATTTCTCAGACGGCCGAGTAAGATGTCCGCTGCTGATGCCCAAGCCTGGCTGGGCATCCCGCTTGGACCCGGCGCCGGCCCAAGCGTGATTCCCAGCCAGGCTTGGGCTGCTTCAACCGTTTAATGGCCTCAAGGATTTCTTCACGTGTGACCTCCATTTCAGGGGTCCAATGTCCAGGGCCTGACGTCGGCAGACTGTCCGGCTACTTCCACTCCCGTGATGATCTGACCGAAGCCGGGAACAGAGTATTTAGAGTCTCTTTCAAGAATGGTGGCTCCATCGATTCCGAATATGGTACCGTCGAGGGTCTCAATTTATTGAGGACCACGCGATACGCCGTACTCCATGGGTCTTCGTTGAGGGACTCTGTCAAGTTTTTCCAAGACTGTTCCTTTGCCTTGTGGATCGCGATTCTCAGGGTCTTCTTCGCCGATCTATACTCCCGGATCTTTTGGTCCAGCTTCTCCTGGTCCGTTTCCCTTTGTGTGCCCTCTTTATTTTCCTACGCTTTCTAAGAATATCCTCTCTGATCGAGGAGATGTTATCACTCCACCAGTATACCGTTTGTCTTCTCCGGTGTCGCTCTGGGCATCGCGACGTCGCAGGCCTCGACCATCATCTGCTGAATTTTACAGGCTTCATCCTCCAAATCTCCCAGAGACTGCGGCTGTTGACCGCCGGTAGGCCATGTGCGAGCCAGGAGGGCTGCCTCAAACAGGTCATTGTTCATTTTCTTGGCGACCCATCTCTGCTCCTTGATCATATTCCTCAGAGCCTGTGACTTTGTCAGACCCACCCGCATTGTTATGTACAGGTGGTCCGACATTGTCTCCTCTTGTAGCACCCGCCAGTTGGATAGCGACCGAGATGCCCCTGGAGAGGACCAGGTAACGTCCACCACGGATTCCCCCGTCGACCTCACACAGGTGCTCATTTGTCCAGTGTTCTCGCAACACAAACCGAGTCCCATGGCCCAGCTTTCAAGGGACCTTCCTCTGGCGTTTGTCAGTCTGTCTCCCCAAAGGACCTTGCGTTAAAGTCTCCACCAACGATTATGGGCCTGTCAAGGTAACGTTGTAGGTGTCGATCCAGCCTCTCGAGTACCTCCTCGAAGTCATCCAGAGAGATGTTAGGTGAGATGTATACACCCGTCACGTATATCTCTCCTCATTTACCCGTGACGAAGCCCCTCCCAGCAAAAACTGGAGAGAATGGGAGCGGGTGGTCGCTTCTTCCCCAGTAGAGTGCCACGTCGTCGCACAAGTCGCCTAGCCAATGTGGGTGGCCGGAGGGAATTCTGTGTGGCTCCGCCACTATTGCAAGACCTACATCATGGTCTAACATTGCCTATGTGAGCAGATCTTGTGCATTCCTCGCTCTATTCAAGTTGCATTGGAGGAGAGTGTTAGCCATCTATTTGTTTTGGTAGGCCTTCCTCCTCTGCCCTTTGTCGCCAGTCGCAGGATGTAGGGTTCTCCACCGTGAGCCAGTCCATGGGGACTGTGCTTGTGGTCTCCAGTTGTGGATTGCGCCAGAGGAGGTATCGCCGGGTCCATCCCCCCGGCTAGCGCAGGATGGCCGAGGAAGATCCGCGGTCCCACGATTAATAGAAAGGTCCTCTGTAACCGCTGTCTCCTCATCTCCCTGTTTTCCAGAAGCAGCAGCCAATATGCCGCGAGCCTTGATATTCCTGGAGTTTTTTCTCCTCTGAGGATTACAGGCCTCTCCGCCCATGCGGTGGCCCGCCGGGGCCTCCGCCGCCTCGCATAGGACGCATTTGGCAACCCTCTGACAGCTGCGCGCCATGTGGCCTATTTCGCCACATCGATAGCAGATCGAGCTTCTATCGATTGTGCTTCTATATTCTGCTCTTACATGTCCCAGCTCCAAACATTTATAACATTGGAGCTTACGTGCCGGTAAGAGGGTTATCCTGGCCATGGTCCATCCAATTTGGACTTTCTTCCGTATTGCAAGAAGGTTTGCCGCCGATACCGGGCATCTAACCCAGGCCATGCCCAGACCATTGCGGGCACGAGTTATTAAACCCACTCCGAACTCAGCCTGGTTGCATTTTGTCAAGGCGGAGATCGTCCGGGTGATGTCCATTGGGGAGGCAGAATCCTCGAGATCGCGCACTATGACTTCAGCCGTCTTTGTCGGCCTCGAAATCTTTACCTCCTGCTGCTTATCCTGAAGGGCCTCTTGTAATTTTGAGGCTAGGGCATCGGCCTTCTCCCCGTTATCCGGGCCTGGGATCTCCAGGAGGAGAGCTCCTGTCCTGGTTCTTCTCGGCCTCATTTCTGATATTCCTTGCTCTTCAATATTTACTCACTCTTTAGCAAGTCGAAGCGTCTCGGCATAACTGGCCTCACCTGTCATCATAATTTGGATGGCTGCTGTACGTGGTGGCTTCGTCAGCTTTGGTCCTTTTGCGTTATCAGTACTTGTCACCTTGCCTTTTTTGGTAATAGTTGATTGTTTCATCTGTGTTTTAGCCACTTGCTTAGCTCGTCGGCCCAGCACTGTGGCCCACGTCTCCTGAGGTCGGGAATGATCAACATTTCCATCCTGGGCAGTGGGGGCTTTTGTCCCTTGGCATGGCTCCTCGCTTCCCGTACACTTAGGGATAGCGGGTGGTCGCCCAGACCTTCGTGATTCAGGAATATTTTTATCCTTCCCTTTGTTGAATCGTGGTTTTGGGGGGAGGGAAGGGGTGATAGGGCCCCTCCCCAATTCTTCTCTTATTAGGTCTCTTATCATCTCCTTGAGGTCCCTCGGAGAACCAGATTTAGGGAGCCTATCAGAGGGAAGGTCTTTCCCTTTTTTACTTACTTTTCCTTTCCCGAGGGATTCGTCCCTTTTCGCCTGCTGTGTTACCCTGAGGTGAGTTCTGTCAATTTGAATTCGCTGATTCTCGGGTAGAATTCTGTCCTCAATCACCATGATTTTCCCCTTTATAGGGAGGACGTATGGCTGGAGGCCAATCCTTTTTAGGAGGGAGGATCACTTTGTCTTGTTCTCCCTCGCTGACGTCCATCTGTTCTTCCTCAGACGTAGACCTTTCCGTGTATACTTTTTTATGGACGTTTGTTCTCCCTGGATGAGGGGAGCTCCTTCTTGACATCTGTTCCTCGGTCGCGTTAGGTGCGCAAATCGCGGCGTCTTCCCGTTTCGACAGAAGAGTGTTCTTTCGATTTGTAAGGGGCCTTTATTATCTTTTCCCCTTTTTAGTTCGGAGACTTCTTTCTCGAGCCTCTTGGCTCGATCCTCTGCCGCCTTAGTTTTGCTTTTTTGTTCTTCAAGCTGCCCATTTAACTTTGACCTAATTTCCTGCAGTTTCTTCTTGAACATGACAATTTTTTTTGAGCCTGCTTCATCGACGGTCTTCTCAGCCCTCGCCTGCAAGACTTGAAGACATCCCATAGTGGTCGCTGCGGACAGACGCAGTGATTTTTGGAATGTACCTTTTAGGTTGGAGGAGGTCTTAGCTATCCTGACCACCTCCAACATATAACCCTCTGCTTTTTGGGCCAGCTCTTCACTGGGTTGATCCTCTATTTCATCCACAATCTTGTCAAGATTGATCTTGGCACGTTTGAGCAGATCCTTTCTAGAGAGTTCTCAGATCGCGTCCTCCCGCTTAAGTTGCAGTTGCCTTTTTTTCTGCTCGTTGGCTAGTTGTAGTGCCTCTCGTTGAAAAATGTACTTATCCCTCGGCGGGAAGTTGCTTGCACTGCCCCCTGAATGTCTGTTCTCTTTCTTTTCCGGCGGTTCGGAATCCCTCCTTTGACTAGCAATGTCCTCATCAGATGACAGTACTACCGGCGCGGATGCTTTGGTCCTTTTTCCTCCTCTTCGGGACTTGGTGACAACCCCCGGGATCAGGCCGCTTCTGGAGGAGATCGACGAAGCGCATGTCTCGTCTGCGTCCTCCGTCGTGCCACCCCTCACCAGCATCTTCGTTCCTCTAAAGTGCTGCACTCGGATCCTGCGAGACCGCCAGATTCCCTCGAGGATATCGAGCGGGCGTCCTCCTCCGAGTCGGCAGTAGCTATTGGTGCCACCGATCTACTTGATGTAGATTCATCCCGGTTTTTCACGTCATCCTTCCTTGTTGGGGGAAGTTTGTTCGCCTCTTTGGATGACCTGGGTACTGGTCTTCCCCTCTGAGAGAGAGGTGATGACTGGGCCACTTGGCCCGAAGGACCTGGTGTGGAGGAGTCTCCCCCGTTTCCTCCTTTAATGCGTAGAACTTCAGATCTGTCATTTTTAGAAAGATGTTCTTCTCATCCGTCGAGGTAAACACCCTCACGCGGTCCTCTACCGGGACCATGTATAAGCCTGCGATATGGTCTAAACTTCCATCCACGAAGGATGCTTCGAAATAGGAGTCCTCCTCCTCGGAGGCTGTCTCCGTGTCATCTCCTTTGCAGAAGAAGTTGTTCTTCCTTCCATCATTGTTTCTCCTCTCCCATTTATTAATGTCTCTACTCATTTTCGTTAACCCCCAACCCCGCAGCGGCTCCGCCAGCCAGGGTGTACCCTCACCCGTCCGAAAACATGACCCGGACGGGGCCCCAAGTTTCCTCGGGGAGCTGGCATATGGCGGTATGTTACATCGGGGACGCTGGCCTCCAGCCCCTTACTCGTCGTGGCACCGCCCGCTTACCCACGACTTTCAGGGGTCTCCCGCCTCCGACTTCGGGAGTACCGCTGCGGGTGGCGCCACCCATGGGGAGGCCCCACGGACAGGTCGGGTAACGGAGGCGGCGCCTCCTCCGCACCCTAGCCGCCGCGGCGACCAGCACGTCAGCAACGGGACTGGTCCCGACGCCGACAAAACCCCGCCCAGTGCCATCGCTTCGGAAGGGACGCCGTCGCGACGACATCGGGCCGCTTCACCCCGCCGCCGGCCCCGACCTCGGAATACGTCCGAGCGGCCCGGGAGCTGGGACGACACGCCCCGCCTCGGAATACGTCTGAGCGGCCGTGCCGTCCCTCTCCAAAAGAGGCGAGATTCCTGCCCCGGAATAATTCTGGGCGGCCCCTCGCCCCCTCCTACGGACAGAGTCCGCACGTCGTCTCATCAGGTGAGAGTCCTCAGTGCAATGAGCCGTAGCTCTTGGGAACTCTCCCGTCTGTGGCATGAGCCAGCCCGCAGCCAGGAGCACCCAGCATACGGGCCGATCCGCCGTGCGGGGTCACCCGCTCGTCACTTTTGGGCCCGAGATCCCGAGGGAACCACCCCACCCCCCGAAGAGGGAGAAGAGGGCCCCACGGGAGCCCGGACCCAGTGGGGGCGAAACCCCACATCTCTCACGGGCAGGGAGTAAACCTCCCCCTATCGGTGCCGTGCCACCGGGCGTTTGAAGTCGAGGTTGCCATCCCCTACCGGCACAATGGGGAACCGTTCCGTATGGAACGGCTCCCCCCAGAGGCCCATTCCGAAGAGTGGACTGCCTTGGAGTGCCAGACCCAGTGTATAGAGTTCTACTATTTAACGGAGGACTCCGTACGGGACGTGTTAGATCCCCAGGGCATCCCCTGGGGGAGCCCCCTCGCCGCGGCAAGGCCGCGCCCCGTGAGGGGGAGGTAATAATCCAATTGCAATTTCCTCGAAATCCTGCATGACCATGTTTGCTACTATAGGTGATAATGGGGATCCCATAGTCGTTCCAAAAATTTGTTTGTAAAATATACCATTAAAAATAAAAACTGTCGAGTTCAATATTAATCTAAAGGCTATCATAAATTCAGGGTTGGCAAAAGTCCACATTTTTTGGATAAAGTCCATGCCAATGGTAAAAACCGGTATTTTCCGGAAAAAACCGGCAAAAAACCTGGTCTTTTCTATTAAAAATAATCAAATAAATATATATAGATTTGATTATTTTGAGTAAAAATACATTAAGAGGAAGCCATAAGGGCCCTGTATGGGCTTGCTTTGAATCTTGTGCAGTTGACAACATTATTAAGCAGAAATGTATTGTTTGTGGAACATGTATAGTTAGTGGAAAAGCTCCACGACTGAAACAACATCTTCAAAAGTGTAGTAAGTTTGAAAAGAACGATGATGATAATTCAAGTAAAAGTGAATCAGACAGGAAGAGTGAAATGAATAAATAAAGTAAAAAAAGAGAGATGCATCGATACCGAATCACCTTCATGTTGTTATATTTTAAAGCAGCAGTTTTATAGTTTTTACCAGTTTATTACTCCAATGGATAAACTGTGGACCGGTAAAATCCGGAATTTACCCTGGTTTTTTCCACCCACTGGATTTTCCTGCCAACCCTGCATAAATTCATCTAAAGTACTTTTCGTCCCCTTAGATATGGATTCCCACCTTCTAAAAACACTTACCAGATGCCAAATCTATAGGTATGTTAGTGAACAAGGAAACCACGTCCAATGAAATCAGTGATGAATTAGATTCAAGTTTGATGTTTTTTAATTTATATCAATTAAATCAACACTATTTTTAATATAACTTGGAGTTATAAGTATTGAATCATTAATAATTTTGTGTAAGTATACTGATAAGTTATATAACGGGCTATTGACAGATGAACTATGATTCTAACAAAATAAATGGTTTTGTGAATTTTAGTCAACCCATGAGCTCTTGGAGTATTACCGTCAGTGCTAAGTAAATTTCTATACGTCATGTCTATACGTCATCTATAAAACCTTTGTTTTTCCATCTAACCAGAATATTACGTAAATCATTTATAATTTTTCGTGTAGGATCTTTACTAATTATCTCATAAGTATTATTATCCGAAAGCATCATTTCCATCTTATTAATATAATCAACCTTATTAAGAGTAACAGTCACATTTCCTTTATCTGCTTTTGAAAATAATACTTCTGAGTGTTCCTTTATAAATTTCTTTGTGGATATAATCCAGTTAGATAATAATTTGCTGTTAGAATCACTTTTTGGAAAATCGTTGCCAAATTTCTCAAGGATTGGAACAGTGTTATTTCTTATGAAATTAATTATGTCGTTAGGACGAATATTGCTTTCAATACTCTTAATGAACTCTATAAACGTATGTTCAAAGTTATTTCTGTTAATGGGAAGTCCAAAACCTTGCCCTAATTGTAATAAATATTTAATCTCATTAGGAATATGAATGCTACTCAAAATAAGGAACCACTTTTCATTTAAAGTGCTTAAAGGAACTGTATCTCCAAAATCATTCGCTGTAATATATATTTTTTCCACACAAAGACTAGAATCTTCTTCAGGTATATCATTAAAAATAACACTAATTCTCGAGTCATTGTTGAAAGAACAAATGTAAGAAATCGGTTTAATAAGTGAGAGATTTACGAATTTTTTGTTCCTTCTCTTTTAGCCAATGAAATTTTTTGTCAATTCTTATTGTTTGTAAATAAAAACTAGAACTGTTAATATAATCCAAATATTTGAAAAATTCACAAGATATGAAAATTGGCAATATGTTATAAATCTTTGAAGAAATATCAAAAATATTATTTCTAGTAAAATTCAAATAACCATACGAGTCTTTAATTTCCAAATGCACAACGAATTTGTATTAAATTTTGCATTAAAAATGGCATCCAACAGCCATCGAATTCACCCGATATAGCTCCCTACGATTTTTTTCTGTTCGATCGAGTCAAAAAACCACGGGGAACGCGGTTTAACAGCTGAAAGGAGGTAATGGAAAAATCGAAGACGGCTCTGATGGCTATACCGACAATGGAGTTCCAGAAATGTTTCGAGAGCTGAATCAAGCGCTGGCATAAGTGCGTTGCAGTCGATGGGGAGTACTTTGAAGGGGACAATATCACTTTTGATGAATAAACTTGTATTTTGAATTTTCTGAATGAACTCCATGAACTTTTTCATCAAGGTGGTATGTCAAATAGGTTCCCGAAAAACAGTGTAAACAGAAGTTTACTGAAGCAATGTTACCAATTCGTAGAAAATTAAATTGTGGTACTCGAGATTTTTCGTTAATGCCAACATTATCCCCTCCTTTTTTTTTGGAAATTGACGGATCACCAGAATTTCCCGCAACATAGGGAGAAGTACAAGAAAAAAACTGAAAAAGGGAAAAAGGGATTTTTTGTGAAAATAAGATAAAATTTAGGGATTTTTCACAGTAAATGAAAATTTTACTTTATGCTCGGTTTTCGGTCGGTAATTCGATGGTCGGCCGTCAGAGTGAAGTCACACGGTACAGAATAAGATTGCGGAATAGAGAATGCGTCATAGAAGCAACCAATCAGCGTTATTCGGTGCTATTCCGAATTGGTTGCACAAATACAATTTATATTTATGTTAAAAACATGTATTTTTTATGTTAAAATAGATATGGAGTACCATTTTATGTTGATTATTAATCTTACTAGACTGATTTTGGAGATTAAATTTGTGTTAAAAATATGTATTTGTTTAGGTTAAAATAAATTACCAGGTATGTAAATATGAAACCGGAATTTTTTAATAGAAAATACACGTTTATTGCATGAAAATGATAAAAAATATTAAATATCTTATTCGAAGTATTGCCCATCGCTGGCTATACATTTTTCCCACCTGTCTGACAATTTGTAGATGCCACGCCAAAAAAATTGTTGCTCTTTTGAGCCAAATCAGTTATTAGCCATTTTCGTACATCTTCGTAAGAAGTGAAGCGCTGCTGAGCAAGTGCGTGTCCCGTCGATGCAAATAAGTAGTAATCGGACAGAGCCAAGTCTGGTAAGCCGCATGCGAAAGTATTTCCCAACCAAACGTCTCAATCGTTTCTTTGACCAGTTTTGCTGTGTGTAATGATGCATTATCATGAAGCAAAATCACTTTGTGTTGCCTTTTTTGATATTCCGATCGTTTTTCACGCAAAGCTTGATTCAAATTGATCATTTGTTGTCAGTAGCGTTCAGTATTAACGGTTTCACCAGGTTTTAGCAGCTCATAATAGATCACACCTTTCTGATCCCACCAAACACAGAGCATTGTCTTCCGTCCATAGCGATTTGGCCTTGCAGTCGATGTCGATGGTTCGCCTGGAGTTACCCATGATCTTTTAGCTTAGGATTCTCTAAATATATCCACTTTTCATCGCCAGTCATAATTCGTTGAAGAAATGACTTTCTTTTGTGAATACCTGGCGAGCAGCATTTCGCAAGTGGTTTTTCGATTTTCCTACTGTCTTTCATTCAGTTTATGTGGAACCCATTTTTCCATCTTCTGGATTCTTCCCATGGATTTCAAACGTATGGAGACGGCTTCTCATATCACATTCAATTGATCCGCGAGTTGTTGTTGAGTTTGAGCGTCATCCCCATCCAACAATGCTTGCAATTCGCTGTCTTCAAACTTTTTCGGTGGTTTTCCACGTTCTTCGTTTCTCACGTCAAAATCGCCACCTTTGAATTTTTTAAACCACTCAAAGCACTGTGATTTACCAAGAGCATGCTCACCGTAAGCTTCAACAAGCATTCGATGCGATTCTGCAGCAGTTTTCTTCAAATGGTAACAGAAAATCAATGCTGTCCGCAAATCGTAGTTTCCAGGCACAAAATTCGACATGTTCTATGCTATTACAAATTATACTGTTGTATGAAACTTGTATTGTTGTGAGTTGAAAATCTTTGTCAGATATCAGAACAAGGAAATGGCGTCAATGACGCGGTCTGACGGCAACTACATTGACAGCTATGGCCATCTATTATTGGTAAATTCCGGTTTCATATTTACATACCTGGTATATATTTCGAGTAAAATTTTCCTCAGAGAGAATGTTTTGGAACGTAGCCTAAATACAAGAAGACTAGAACCAGGAGAGTCAACTCCGGTGGTAGGGGTAAGTCAAAAAACGCCCGCGGCTATTCACACAATAGGTCTGTTTTTTATTGCCGCACTTTCTGAACTAGTATACACAGTGCAATAAGTTGAAGTGAAACAAGTATACGTTTGTTTCACTTTAACTTATTGCACTGGTTCAGAGTGCAGCAATAAAAAACAGACCCAATGTGCAGTGGCACTGCGCATTGTGTAAAAGTTTGCGCATGCGCGCATCGGTTGTGAGCTATAACCAAGAAGTTCTAGTCTTCTTGGCTATAATCTTAACGCGAATTTGGTTATGTTGACATGTGCAGTCACGAATTGAAACCTTCTTCTTCTTCTTCGCGTGAGAATGGCCCCGACTCATGACACAGAGTGACTCGATACGGCCAGAATCGAAAATGCCGCTTACGCGGTGAGCAACAAAAACAATATGCAGAATACGAAAGTCTGAAAGAGTAACATAAACTCAATTGCGCGTTTGAAGCCGGTCATACTTTCCAAAAATGATGACGCAATAACACGCCCGATCACGTCGGCAGACTAGAACTAGACGAATTGAAACCAACTATAAGAGCAACAGAGATGACTAATGAAGCGCAAGGGTGGGGGAAGTTATCCGTCGCTACTTTTCGCTTTACCCCCACCACCGCTTTTTCGCCGAGTTGACTCTCCTGGTTCTAGTCTTCTTGCCTAAATATAATAAATGTCATATAAGAGACAAAGGCTGCCAACTGTGAAATGCGAGAGAGACGGCGGAGATTTAGAGAGAGACACCGTTCAACTGAGCACACCATGAGAGAATAGCAAATTGCATCACGTGAATAACAGCGTCCAATCAGGACGGGAGTCACATGATCAGTTTTCTCTAATCTTTTCCACTTCCATGCTTATGGAGTTTTGATGACCGCGCCCAATTAGAGGGAACGGATCACGTGATACAGTTTGCCACTCTCTTGAGATTCTCTAGTCGAAAGTCGCCATTCTCTTTATTCTCCTCTCATTTTTCTCGTTGGGCGGGACGTTTTTGGAAAGGGTGACCGGCTTTTCAAATATGAATTTAAGTATTCAGGCCGCAGCATAGACTTTTGCATAACGCATAACGCATAGTACATAAGCGAATCAACTAATCAAAATCTTTCCTTTCCATGGAAAAGAAGAATTTCAATTGGTTGATTCCTTTATGCACTATGCATTATGCGTTATGCAAGAGTCTGTACTGCGTCCTTTATCTCAGGAGGCTCGGCGTATGTTATTCTGTCCAAAATTTTTTGTTGCTCACCGCATAAGCGGCATTTTGACCTTATCGACTCTGTGTTATCATTACAATACGGATCGAAATGTTTGTTTTTGTTTTGTTGTTTATGGCCAGCAAATTAAAGTTTTATATATTTTAACTAAATGATATGTTTATTCATTAATGTTTTCAATTTTTAATTTTTGACGATTATTCTTAGACTCGTAGCTCTTTCTCTTTCTGTTCTTTTAAATTTATTGAGCCTTATTACTATTATAGGCTAAGTATTCAACCCAATTAAAATAGTAACTTTAATTTTTCTTCAAGGATATTCTTGTTGAAGGTCTTCTTATTCTAACCCAAGTAATGGTAACTTAAATTCTCTCAAAAATTATTACCTTCGAAAAAAATTAATGCATCAAATGAAAAATTAAAACCTAGATGCTACAATCTTAACTAATTAAGTTAAATTCCATCAAATTAAAAAGTAAAACACAAATAGTACTGTCTCTTGTTATTTATACAAACTTATCTTTTTAAAAAAAGGTAAAAAAGCACTAAGCGTGCGTGCTTTTCGTAAAAATTATTTGGGTCGGTTTCACCAACGCCAATTACTTAATTCACCATGGAACTGACTAATCGCGTTTGCTATTTAGTGGAATTGACCACTTATGGTTGGCACTTATGGTTGATTCGGTTTAATCGGATTGATGAAACCGGTCCTTTGTATCAGGTGTTAAACTTAATTCCGATCGTTTTTTCGTCTCAAAAATCGATTTGTTTCGAAGGGAAGATGAATGAATACCTTAATTAAAGTAATTTCCTCCATTTTCTACTAGTTTTTCCCATCTCTCCGGCAACAGGGCAATCCCACGACGGTAGAACGCGGTATCTTTCTAGGCGATCCATTCATCCACCCATTTTTGGACTTCGTTGTAACTGGAGAAGTGTCCATAAGTGCGTGTTGCATCGATCGGAAGAGATGGTAATCCGACGGTGCCAAGTCTGGAGAGTACGCTGGGTGCG
>NW_017296078.1:25729-29089 GCF_001594075.2 Trachymyrmex cornetzi
TTTGAGCTGGATTCTCATCAAGCAATTCTTGCAGCTCGACATCTTCAAATTTTTTCGGCTGTCCTGGACGTTCTTTGTCTCTTACATAAAAATCACTGTTTCGGAAGCGTTCAAACCAAACTCTATATGTTCTTTCCGATGGAGTTTCATCATCATACACTTCGGATAATAAGCGATGCGCTTCAGCTGCGGTTTTCTTGAGGTCGAAGTAGTGAAGAAGCACATGTCGGAAAAACAGCTTATCGCGATTCATTTTCAATCGATTGGAAAATCTTTTTGGCGTCAAGAAATCTAATGTGTGAGGATTGAATCACTTTCAGCTATGTCTAAACTACAAAAGACATATGACTTCATTGTCGAAACTCGCCAGCGTTGGAGGCAGCACCCTCTAGTAGCGAGCGATAGGAATTAAGTTTAACACCTAATATATAATATAACTTAATTCTAATGTTATGTATCATTTATATAAAAGATTTGATATCAACAAATTTGGCGCGAAGTTAAATTCCTCAAAATTTTATGTATCGATCGTAAAAAAATTTACAACAATTAGATCCAAGTTAAATTCCATGTAATTCGGATACAAAATTAAATAAATAATATTGACTTTAATGATATGTATCATTCCTATAAAGGGTTTGATATATCAAGAACTGGCGCAAAGTTAACTACCATTTCTTTATTTACTTAATACAAATAATACTATCTTTAATTTTTATGCAATGAAACCTATTGTTACGTCCAAGACTCCGCACGCATGGAACCTGAGAGGGTGAACGCAACAGGAAACTTGTCTACCGTCGTTGTCGGATCCAAGTTCGAGACCGCGAGTGAGGTCCGATTGCGCACATTAACAATCGGACACGACAGGATTTCCCAATCGGACACGGACCCGATCGGACATGGACCCGATCGGACACGGACCCGGGTGGCACCCAGTTGGACACGGCTCAATTGGACACGTGCCACTCACAGCGCTTGAGACTACAAAGCTCCTAAGCACCGGTCGCTGTGATTGGTGGTGTCCAATCGAGCCGTGGTCAATCAGGATCACCCCCACGGACCCGATTGGACACAGACCCGATTGCTCACAGACCCGATTGCGCACGACCCGATCGGACACAGAGCCGATTGCGTACGGACCCGATTGCGCACAGAACCGATCGAACACGGACCCGATCGGACACGGACCCGATTGCGCCGTTTTCACACAGACGCGATTGAGCACGACCCGATTGCATACGGACCTGTTTGAACACTGATCCGATTACGCACGGACCCGATTGCGCACGACCCGATTGCACACGGACCTGTTTGAACGCCGACCCGATTGCGCACGGCCCGATTGCGCACGGACCCTATTGCGCATGGACCCGTTTGCAAACAGACCCGATTGCGCATGAACAGTAGGGTAACGGACCCGATCGGACACGGACCTGATTGTGCGCGGACCCATTTGCACACAGACGCAATTGCGCATGACCCGATTGCATACGGACCTGTTTGCACACTGATCCGATTGCGCACGGACCCGATTGCGCACGACCCGATTGCACACGGACCCAATTGCGCACGGACCTGTTTGAACACCGACCCGATTGCGCACGGACCCGATTGCGCACGACCCGATTGCACACGGACCCTATTGCGCATGGACCCGTTTGCAAACAGACCCGATTGCGCATGAACAGTAGGGTATCAGCGTAGACAGTGTCCGCTTGGAATATTTTTCCAAAAAAATCTAACTCTAACCAAACCATTTGTTGGTGTGAGGTAGCCCTCATTTCGCGTGGAAGGATTGTGAGCTGTAGGCAATAATGTATGTAGGCAATCGAGCTGTAAGCAATAACACATGTCAAGTCCGTGTGCAAACGTGTCTGTGCGCAATCGGGTCGGTGCGCAATCGGGTCCGTGCGCAATCGGGTACGTGTCTGATCGGGTCGTGCGCATTCGGGTCTGTGCGTAATGCTGGATTCACACTGCATTCGATTTGCGTCGTACGATGCTTTGCAACCAATCAGAAAACAGGATTCAGATGGATTTTGCTTCGTATCATCGGAATCCTGTTTTCTGATTGGTTGCAGTGCGTCGTACGATGCACAGTGTGAATCCAGCATAATCGGGTCTGTGTTCGATTGGGTCCGTGTCCGATCGGGTCCGTGTCCGATCGGATCCGTGTCTGATCGGGAAATCCTTTCGTGTCCAATTGTTAATGTGCGCAATCGGGACGCTTCCCCAGATCGCAAGGGACGACCGCGAGGGGGAGGACCGACTCGGACGGGAGGCACTTCGCTTCATCCTTAGGCTCTCGAGGAGCCGGGGATCTGAAGGGGGACGAAGTGAAAGCCTCGCTCGGGGTTGTCGCTCCGCTGAGCGGATCCCCGAGGCGAACGCACATGCTAAAGGAAAATGGGTCAGTGTGCCTTAGGGGCACACTTCTATCCCATATGGGCCAGTACGTCCGATTGCCCTTATTTTCGGCCTTGGAAATGAATCCAAAGGGCCGGGGATAGGAGCAAGTGCAATCACGGGTTAGACGTTATGGATACGAGGAGATGTTGTGCGGAAATAAAATAGTCAGTGTTTAATAATTACGTAATATAATTAAAATTAGGTTGCCATTACATAACGTTCATCTATTTATAATCAAATAATATATGTGTAAGTGTGTGAGTGTGTGTGTGTATAAAAAGGAGTAAATTACGGAGAAGATAGCGAGAGAATAAGCCCGGATCCTCATATAGGCAACGGCGCTCTAACACCGAACGCTGATTGGTGAAAAATGATGGGAGTAAATTTTACTCCCACAGCAGACTTTTCACCAATCAGCGCTCTGTGTCAAAGCGCTGTTGCCCATATGAGGATCCGGGCTAAAAAGGAAAGGGAGTTTTGGTGAGTGGATCTGAGAGGGTTTGGTCTGATTTTCTTTGAATGATGGTAATATCAGAGAGAAACCTGAGAGAGGCCATGGCGGCCTTTTTCGCGTGATAGGCAAAAGCCACCGTACGCTAGCGGCACCAACATCATTTTTATAAAATAATTATGCTTCTACTTTAATCCTGTAAAAGGATTTTTTATTCCGTTCAATCAATTCGAATATAAATCATATTTTGATAACTCCAGCATACCCTTAAATAGTCCAGGAAAATTAAATTATTTGGAGACAAAATTGCTATAAAAGATTTATTTGCGGTAAGTTGTTCGAAATGGCGTATTATACAACATATACTAAAAGTCTTGACCGCTAGTCTACTTGGAAAACTTTCCAGCTTCAAAAAAACTGATCAAAAATGCGATTCTTCAAAAATATTTCTCGATAGTATTGATTTTATCGAAATAAAGGTCATTATAAGAAATAAG
>NW_017296078.1:31181-35354 GCF_001594075.2 Trachymyrmex cornetzi
CTATCTTTTTCTCTTTCTAAAGTAAAATTTATTTCAACGCCAGCAATCTCATTCAAGAATTTTACTAAATCAGCATCAGTATTGTTACGTTGATCATAACCTAAAAGTAATTTTGAGGGAGAAGATTTTAACGCCGAATGTCGAGTATTATTAAATACATATTGAACAATTTCAAGGCATATTTCCCAATCATGATTTTCATCGATAAGTTTTTTTAAAGAGGATTTTAAAAAACGATTCGCTCTTTCTGCCAAACCATTGGCCCAAGGAGCAGCAACAGCAATTAGCCTATGCTTAATATTTCTAGAAGACAGAAATTCAGAAAATTCATGAGAGGTAAATGCTGTACCTCTATCAGATACAATTCTTTCTGGGTAACCAAGAATATGAAATAAAGATGCGAGATGCTTGATAACTTCCTTTGACGTAGTAGACTTTGTAGGAAAAAGCCAAACGTAACGAGTAAAAGCGTCAATAATTACCAAAATATGTTTTGAACCATTGCAGGATTCACACAGAGGGCCAAAATGATCCATGTGTAAAATTCGAAAAGGCTCAGAAGAAGTATCAGTTATTTGCATCTCACCTTCACTGGACTTAAAACCAGTATTGGAAGTTAAGCAAGTCACACATTTACTTATATGGTCATGGACCCGTTTATGAAGAAAGGGAAACCAGTAATGAACACTGAGTCCCTGGACTGCTTTCTCGAAACCACAATGAGCAAGATCGTCATGGTAAATTCTTATTACGTTATCAATCATTGATTCTGGAACAGCAAATCGAGGCAAGTTAGAGTCTTTACGATAAACAAGTCCTCGTATTAATTGAAATTTCGGATTATCAGAAAATTCTAACTGCTCAGCAATCTCCTTAAGCCTCGGATCCTGTAATTGCTTTATCTCTAATTCTCTCTCGAGGGGCAAAGCTTCAACAAGAGCCGAAACTTCAGAGATTCTGCTGAGAGCGTCGACATGTGCCATTTTATGTCCAGAACGATGCAATATTTTAAATCTATAATTCTGCAATCTTAAGGTCCATCTAGCGAATCTAGGATTGAGATGTGCCTTATTTACAGCATACACTAATGCATGGCAATCCGTGACAATAGTGAATTCTAAACCATACAGGAATATATGGAAACGCTCAACTGCCTTAACCACAGCCAGCATTTCTAACTCAAAGCTGTGATATCTAGCCTCAGCTGAATTCGTGGCTTGACTGTAGTACGCAATGGGAGCTAATTTTCCAGATTCCTGTTTTTGGAAAAGAATAGCAGCTAAAGCCAAGGAACTTGCATCCGTATGTAATTCAGTCTCTGCATAGGGATCATATAAACGAAGAACCGGGTAAGAAATTAATTCTTGTTTTAGGATTTGAAAAGCCTTCAAGCAATCATCATTGAAATTGAAAGAGACTGACTTTCGTAAAAGATTAAGCAAAGGGCGAGCTTTAATAGCGAAATCCTTTATGAATCTACGAAAGAAATTTGCAAGACCAAGAAAACGTTGAAGTTGAACAACATTCTTAGGTATCGGAAAGTCTCTAACAGCCTTAACATGACGATCACTTAAGGTAATTCCTGACGGAGATAGAATATATCCAAGATATTCAATTTTCTCTTTTAAAAAATGACATTTTTTATAATTAAGTTTAAATCCGTATTGTTTTAAAATCAAAAGTACCTCTTTCAATGAAGACAAGTTTTCCTCAACTGTACAAGATGGCACCAAGATATCATCAATGTAAACTAAAACTTTATCCTCGCGCAAAAGAGGTTGAAAGATTTGGATCATTCTCTTTTGGAACTCAGCTGGAGCCTCACAGTAACCAAAAGGTAATTTCATGTACTCAAACTGACCATCAGGAGTCGCGAAAGCAAAATATTTAGAATGATCTGGATGAACATCTATTTGATGAAAACCATCTTTTAAGTCAAGCAAAGTAAAAACTTTCTTATTGCCCAGTCGAGAAAAACATTCTTCCATCAATGGAAAGGGGTATTTTTGTTTTATGACACGATCATTCAACGGTCGTAAATCAATGCACAATCGCATTGTACCGTTTTTCTTAATTACAGGAACCACCCTTGCACAATAAGGGGAAATGCTCGGTTTAATAATTCCTCTGTGCAAGAGATCATCAGTAATCTCTCGAATCTGTTTCCTTTCAGACCATGCGAAGCGTCGAGGAGAATAAGCATAAGTTGTATTGTCTTTGAGAGACACTGTGACGGCATGACCATCTTCAATTGGAATGACAGAAGTATTCTCAACTTCACGAATTAAAGTTACAAGTTTTTCATCAACCGTTGGTCCGAAATCAGATTCGAAAGTAAACTCATCAGAAAAACCAGGTAAAACAGACTGACTATAATCATCCAAAGATGCAATTTCAGAAAATAATTGGATCTTTGAATTTTCGTTACCAAAAGTTTCGCAAACAATAACAATTTTGTACATTTGCAAAAAATCACGACCAAGAATAAGGTCTACAAAAAGCTCATCGTCCTCTAGAACAAGAAAAGGAACTTTGAAAGATTTATTCGGAAAAATCACGAGCTGAAATTCCAAAGTAAATTCTCCGAAAACTTTAATAATTGATTTATTTAAAGCTTTAAAAGAACGAGATGGAACTTTTAATTGATCCAGAGGTTGATTAGTCAAATTAGAAAAGATAGATGGTCGAATAAAAGATACAGCGCTGCCCGTATCAATAAGAGCGTCTAATGAGCAATTTGTTTCATTTAAAGCAGTCACCTTAACAATATTGTCGCTAATTTTATACGGCGATCCGATGTCGACAAAAGCTACCGTCGGCGAATGGGAAGGCTGGGAAGACTGGATGGTCTGGAGAGACTGGAAGGACTGGGAGGTCTCAGAAGATTGTGACGAAGACGTCTCTTCAATCGAAGCAACCGCTGACGAGCTACCAGATGAATTTCCAGACAAATTCTGCTCCTTTTTCTTCAGACGAAAACATTTGTCCCCGGTATGCCCCTTTGTCCGGCAATAAACACAAAATACTTCCTTGGAAGAATCGGTAGACGAGCCTATTTTGGAAAAAGTCGTTTCTTCTTTCTTGATATTATCCTTGGAATTGACAGGCTTAACAGGAACAGGAGGGGGTCTTTTTGGAAGAATCACCAAAAGCCAAAATAAGTGAGTGCATCTTGTCTAAGAATTGATCGATAGTTTTTGCTTGGATCAAAGAAGCTGAAGCTCTTAAAGATGGACTTCCTATACCAGAGATCAGGAAATCAATATTTTGTTTTTCAGGCAAACGAAAATTCTGTAAAAGCTTCAATTTCTGCATGGCGTAATCCTGAAAAGACTCCTTTGAAAAATTCCATTTTCTACTTTCGACTTTTTGAAAGGTTACACGAAAAGGTATGTCTCTTTTGAACCTTTGAGAGATAGCTTGCTTTAAGTTGAACCAGGAATCATTAACAGTACCTGAATTAAGATCTAACCAATCTTTTGCAGACTTGATCAACTTGCTGGAAGCAGCTAGGAGAGTCACCTGATCGGAGACATCATGGATACGGGAAACTCGTTCAACTTTCTCGATCCAAATATCAATATTTTCGTCTTCTGAACCAGAAAATGACGGAAGTTGGGATGCTAGCAGATTGACGGCTTGAGCAACTGGAACTGAGGCTAAAACAGGTCTCTGATTAAGAACCGCAGCACCAGAAGAATCAGAAGAAGACACAATTTGCGGATTAATGTTAGAAATCCGAGTAGCAGAGACCAAATTGGTAACTTGCTGCATAAAATCACTTTGTTGTCTGAGCATTAAATCGCTCTGTTGCTTCATTAATTCAGAAAAGAAGCCAAACATCTGCTGCAAAGAAGGATCAGCAACTGGAGGCGAAAACCTCGCAGAAGGCATATCACTTGCAGATTGTTGAGGTTGAACTGAAGCTCGAGCATTGCAGGATGATGTGCCATCAGATGATACGATACCAAAATCATTCACTGGACCATTTCGCTCCAAATGGGACATAATTTGGTCAATCAACTGTTCACAAGAAGAGGCTGGCACGAGTCCATAACTAAGAGCTTCATTCTTGAGTTCTTCAAAAGAGAGTTGGTCTAAGCGACTTCGATCCATAGCGATTGATAAGGCGTGAAGCGACGAAAGACAAAACTGCTCCGTAACCGTCGATCG
>NW_017296078.1:36787-38317 GCF_001594075.2 Trachymyrmex cornetzi
TCCATATTACGTATTACATTAAAACTTCTCCGAAATGCAAACATTTTTTAAAGGCCTTAATCTTTATATAACCATGAAAAATTAATTTTTCTGAAAATTAATTCTACTATTATTTTTGTGCCTCATCAAGCTGTACAATTGTTATCTACGGTATTATTTGTTACAATCTAAAATAATAGAGTTTTAGAAGGTAAATTAAACGAGGACCTTACATCTTATATGCACCTTACATCTTATGTATGCGTGATCTTTGATTGTCTGTTATTTCAGTGTGGGCTTACCTTTAATTTTCGCTCCAGGATCGTTCCAAACTTCAACTACATTATTTTATATTCATATAAATATAAAAATATAAACATAATACGTAATATATAAAAAAAATGTATACATATACGTGATATATGTACATATATGCAACACATTTATACGCGTACACGTGTACATGCACAATTGATCAAGACATGAAAACATATTCAGAAATGTCAGATTAGGATGCCGAGAGTCGGGCGGAAGATATTTACTTAGACTGAAAAAAACAAGGATGAAAGGCGCCGCGTGTCGCTTACGTGTGTTAAGGGGAACGCATCTATAGATATAGCTTGATTTTCATTTGTTCTTTGAATAGATGTGCAATCCGCAGTCAACGTTCAGTTGCGGTCGCGCATGCATCTATTTCTATATGAAGAATAAATTTGCGAAATCCGTAATATTGTTCGTTACATTCCTAATAATTATTATAAACGATTCTTTTGCACATTTCATGCGTGTGTAGTGTATTTATTTTGTATTTGCGAAAAGTAATTTTATGAGAAAGTTATATAGTTATAATAGAAAGAAAAATTAAAGATAATAAATAATGTCAAATCAATTGAACATAAACAAGTTCTTTAATAAGTGCGTGTATAAAGATTGCGAAAATGGACGATTATCTCATGGAAAACGTTTATATACCTTTCCATCAAAAACAGATGCCAGGCTTGATTTATGGATATACGCAATAGTGGTAAGTTTATGTACATTGTATAGATATATAGGGTGTCCAGGAAGTTTTCGAGCATATAATATTTTGTGTTTTCTTTCAATAAAGAAAATTATAATATTTAATTAATTTTTTTATTCCCATTTTTAAATATATTTGGATGAGTAAAATCGTGATTATTATAAATCGCGGAAATAAGAGATCTGCCCTTTTTAGCTCAATCTGGAGATATGAGTTTTGTTCATACGCTCAATCAATAGCTACTACTCGGATTATATAATAAAAGTGCTTTTATTTTTTTTTCTACGTGCCCTACGAGGGAAGATATTGCGATGCAAAGTCCGGTTTTGTTTACATTTAATAGGCCGCGCGCCAGCCGAAATATTACTATCTCACTTTGGCAAGCACTCGACTCACTCTCGTGTGATTTTCCACGTGCGGTTCATGATCGAGCTTGAACCTCCGGCGCCTATTCATTACACTGTTCGAAAAAAATGATTTTTTTCGAATACTAGAATATCAGAAATTAATCATTTTCTACAGCTTTTTTT
>NW_017296079.1:0-209 GCF_001594075.2 Trachymyrmex cornetzi
TATAGGACTATAATGGGTAGGAGAGTGAGTACGAATACTATGGTGTGTGTGTGTGTGTGTGTGCGCGTGCGCGTGCGCGTGCGCGTGTGCGTGTGCGTGTGCGTGTGCGTGTGTGTGCGTGAGCGTGTGCGTGCGTGTGCGTGCATGCGTGCGTGTGCGTGTGCGTGCGTGCGTGTGTGTGCGCGCGCGCGCGCGCGTGTGTGTGTGTG
>NW_017296079.1:1960-9939 GCF_001594075.2 Trachymyrmex cornetzi
CTCTCTCTCTCTCTCTCTCTCTCTCTCTCTAACCATTTTGCATTTTTGGCATAAAATCTTTCTTTTCTACGTTTTGCGGCTTCAAACTTAGTTTTATATTTCGCATTTAAGAATGTTACTGCAAGTCTTAAGTGTTCAAATCCTTCTGCATGAACATTTGATTTATTAATCCATATTATTGCGAGAATTTCTGAAATAATCAAATTCGTATCTTTTTTTTCTAAGATCAAGTCGATTACTTCTCTCTTTTTCATTTTTGAACAAGTATCGTATAAACAGTTTATTTAGAACATGACATCCGAATCTAATTTTTAATTATAGGATCAGAAATGGCAGATTCCTAACACCACCACTTATTGATGCGAGGCGATATACGAAATTTTATAAAAAGGACAAGGAAATATAAAATAAATTTGGAATGAAACTAAAAATAAAATTTGGAAGTTTAAAAATAGAATGAAGATATGCAAAATAATATTAGATATATCTAGATTGATTATAACGAATATTTTATTGCAGTTTCAGATATACATATGTGGGAACTTGATTTCTTTGAACCATCATAACGCGAGGTCAGTCGGTAACGCACAGCAGCGACAGACTATACCGATGTCACTATCTCCGTATGGTAACCACGATTAGCGCCGCGACCGGCATAGTGTTAACTAGGAGACAGCGCGATCTCCCGCCAAACCGGATTCTCTCGACGAGCGAGCTGGCGTACACACGCGTTCCTCTGTAAACCTTTTAATTATCCTCATTAAACATCTTTCTTGTGACGAGTGAGTCGAGTTACTCTGCCCCCGTAATTAAATCCTATATCTTTGGGGGCTCAGCCGGGATACGGATAGCAGAGCGGTGTCGGTTGCGAGCTGTGTGTGGTGTAGCACGTTTGAGCCGTGGAAAAGCCATTGTTGGCGGCGAGGAAAAAGCAGAGAGAAGAAGCCGTGAGAGAAGACGTTGTGAGTTGTGAGGATATCGGACGAAACTGAAAAGCCACGATCGACATCGACTCCTTGAAAGTAGACGAACTCAAGGAGAAGCTGCGAAAGCTGAATATGAAGATCAGTGGCAGTAAAGACGCATTGCAAGAAAGACTAAGGGCCGCCATTTGCAAGACGAGCAATAGCAAGCGTGCCAATAACGAGGACGACGAGGATGCCGGTGACGAGGACGACGAGGATGCTGTTGACGAAGACGGAAGCACGAGTGACGATTACGTTGAGATGCCGACGAGACACGGAAACGATGGCATCGGAAACGCGCGACAGGCGAGGAGAGCAATGGCCGCGCCGACTCGCCATCCTTTGTCTTTTAAGGACATTGAAGACGCCATACAAACATTCAGCGGAGACGGTAAGCAGAATGTCCGTAAGTGGCTCGAGGAATTTGAAGAGACATCCGAGGTTTGCGGATGGACAGAGTCGCAGAAGATAATTTATGCTAAGAAGTTGTTGCGAGGTTCCGCGAAATTGTTCGTTGCATATGAGCAGTGTTCTAAAACGTGGAAAAAATTGAAGCGAGCGTTAATTTTGGAATTCGGAGAAGTAGTGGATAGCAAGCGAGTCCACCAAGAATTATCTCGAGCGAAGAAGAAAAATGACGAGTCGTTCCAAGAGTACATGTATCGAGTACTGGAAATCGCGAGCCACGCTGATATAGAATTGGAATCTAAAATTCACTATATCGTTGATGGAATCCCCGATGACGCATTCAACAAAAGTATCCTGTATAGCGCTCACACTATAAAGGAACTTCGAGCGAATTTGGTGCAGTACGAACACATGAAGAGCAGTACGACGCAGAACAGGAAGACGTCCTATCAGATGCGAAAATTTCAGCCGACCAAAGCGGAGGAGGCGGACAAAGTAGCAGAAAAAGATCAACCGAAGGATAAATCGGAGAAACAATGTTTCAACTGCGGCGGAAAGAACCACTTGAGCGCGGATTGCCCACAAAAGGATAAGGGAGCTAAATGTTTCCAGTGCGGCCAATTCGGACATATTGCGGCTAAATGTAGTAAAAAAGACGGTAACGTAAATAACTGTAATGCGATGGCGCGATCGAACAAGCGAGTGTATAAGACGGTCGAGATAAAAGGTAACCAGGTAGCGGCGTTGTTCGATACCGGTAGTGACATGCACCTAATGACCGCGAAGCAATATGTCAGGTTAGGTCTTCCCGCGTTGACAGGTCCTGCGATTGTGTGCAAGGGTATAGGAACAAACACGGTTACGACGTTGGGTAGTTTCACGACTAATGTGTTAATTGACAACGATATCTTTGAACTTGTCATACATGTAGTATCCGACAATTATCTCAGTCACGATCTAATACTATAATAGGATCGGATCTTTTAGGACGTCCAACAGTAAAATTAGATGGTTCCGTAGTGTCGATAGTAAAACGCAAAGGCGACGCAGCTGCGGCGAATACATTTGACGTTCCCCGAGATATTTCACATAAGCACGATAGAAAATTGTGAGCATCTGAATAATGCACAGAGTCGAGTAAATGTCGATAATATAAGCGACGATAAGCTGAAATTACGAATTGAAAAAATAGTTGATAAATATGTGCCACAGGCTATCAAACAGGTTGTGATCAAATTAGACTTAATCTTGAAGGACGACTTACCGGTATACGAGCGACCGCGCAGACTCGCGCCGAAAGAAAAGGAGCAAGTAAACGAGTGCATACGCGAGTGGTTACGGGCAGGAATTGTTAGACCGAGTGTATCAGAATATGCGAGTCCGGTGGTATTAACTAAAAAAAGGAACGGCAGCACACGTCTCTGCGTAGACTATCGCAAACTCAACCGGAAAATAGTTAAAGATCGATACCCGTTGCCATTGATTGACGATCAGTTGGATTTGCTGCAAGAATCCATTTTCTTTAGTGTACTAGATTTGAAGGATGGTTTTTTTCACGTGCCGGTCGATGAAAATAGCATCAAATATACCGCGTTCGTTGTCCCGGACGGACACTATGAATTCTTGAAAACACCTTTTGGTTTGTGCAACTCACCCGCGATTTTTCGAAAATATATAAACGCAGTTTTCCGAGATCACATTGCGAAGAGAGACGTATTGACGTATATGGACGACCTGATAATCCTGTCGCGTACTGAGGAGGAGGGCGCGGAAAAGCTCTATAGCGTATTATTCACCGCGAGCGAACACGGTCTAAAAGTAAATTGGAAAAAGTGCCGCTTTTTAGAAAGAAAGATCGAGTATTTAGGGCACATAATCGAGAACGGATCGCTTAGGCCGTCGGAACGAAAAACTACAGCAGTAAAAAATTTCCCCAAGCCCGGATGTTTTAAGGATGTACAAAGCTTCCTCGGTCTTACGGGTTATTTTAGAAAGTTTGTGCCGCAATTCGCATTAATCGCGCGACCGTTGACGAACTTGCTGAAAAAAGATGTCGCGTTTCGTTTTGGTGAAGAGCAGTGCCACGCGTTCGAGGCATTGAAAATAGCATTGGTTCAAGAACCGGTGTTAAAGCTCTATCGCGCAGAAGCCGATACTGAACTACACACCGACGCGTCTTCGCTGGGATTCGGCGCCATATTGATGCAAAAGAATGCAGAAGATCAGAAATTCCATCCGGTGCATTATGCTAGTTGGAAGACGACGGAAACCGAGTCGAAATACTCTAGTTATGAATTGGAAGTACTAGCTATTATCAAGTCACTAAGTAAGTTTCGAGTGTATTTGCTGGGCATTCCATTCACGATCGTTACCGATTGTCGCGCCTTTTCTTTGACGATGAGTAAAAGAGATCTATGCGTACACGTTGCCCGATGGGCGTTGCTACTTGAGGAGTTCGATTACACCATTGAACATCGACCCGGTAAGTCGATGCGTCATGTGGACGCTTTGAGTAGGAATTTACCTTCTGTCATGACCGTTGTGGAGGATCACTCGAGTGTAACAACACGAATATCTAGGGCGCAACGCGAGGACAGTGAGTTAAAGCCGATTTTCGAAAAAGTAGAACGTAAGTCGAGTAGTAACTTCGTCTTACAGAGTGGAATATTATATCGGAAATGTAGCGATGACTTATTGTTAGTCGTACCAAAAGCCATGCAGTACGATGTAATCAAACAGGCGCATGAGAAGGGACATTTTGCGTCGGGGAAAATAGAGCGGATGTTAAAAAGAGAGTTTTGGTTCACCCGCATGCGAGATAAAATTGATAAAGCAATACATAATTGTATGTCGTGTATATTGGTCGAGCGTAAACAAGGAAAGCAAGAAGGCTTCCTACGGAGCATTCCAAAAGGTGACTCCCCGCTTGATACTTACCATGTTGACCACTTGGGACCGATCCCAAGCACTAGAAAGAGTTATGCTCATTTACTAGTAGTCGTAGATGGTTTTACCAAATTCGTGTGGTTGTATCCAACACGATCAACGACGGCGGCGGAAACAATATCGCGTCTTACCAAGCAAGCGGCAGTATTCGGAAATCCGCGACGTATCGTTAGCGACCGAGGTACGGCGTTTACTTCTTCGGACTTTAAAGCGTATTGCGATAGCGAAAAAATTGAGCATGTCTTAACCACGACCGGTGTACCACGAAGCAACGGACAGGTCGAGAGGATGAACAGAGTGGTTATCCCACTGTTCGCTAAGTTGTCAGCGACATGTCCCGATACCTGGTTTAAGTATATCGACAGAGTGCAACAGTTTATGAACGCTACGCCGTCTAGGAGTACAGGGTTAACGCCATTTGAATTGTTAATTGGTAAGAATAAGCGTTTACGCGATGACTTAGGGTTAAGAGAGATCATTGAAAGGGACAATATCCATATGTTACAAGAAAAGCGGTCAGATTTGCGCGAGCAGGCAAAAGAAGCTATTGCGAAAATCCAACGCGAAAACCGACATTGTTATAACAAGAAGCGGAAGGTAGCAAGTAAATATAAGGCCGGAGAATTAGTTGCCATCAAGAGAACTCAAGTCGCTCCAGGTAGTAAATTTAACGCGAAATTTCTGGGTCCTTATGAAATCATTGAAATATTAAGAGGCAATCGATATGTAGTAGCAAAAGTTGGTGAACACGCCGGCCCACGCACTACCAGTACGTCGGCCGATCACCTCAAAAGATGGCTATCCTCTGAGCATATAAGCGACGAGTTCTCTGATGACGATTATCATAGCGATACTGGACTTATCACATCGGAGGCCGATGTGTAAATCAGAATGGCCGAGATGTGGGAACTTGATTTCTTTGAACTATCATAACGCGAGGTCAGTCAGTAACGCACAGCAGCGACAGACTATACCAATGTCACTATCTCCGTATGGTAACCGCGATTAGCGCCGCGATCGGCATAGTGTTAACTAGGAGATAGCGCGATCTCCCGCCGAACCGGATTCTCTCGACGAGCGAGATGGCGTACACACGCGTTCCTCTGTAAACCTTTTAATTATCCTCATTAAACATCTTTCTTGTGACGAGTGAGTCGAGTTACTCTGCCCCGTAATTAAATCCTATACATATATGATACTTTTCCAAATCTCTGCAAAAAAAAGCATACTTAAAGAAAACCAAGGAGACGTTAGACCTCATTTGCATACGCCTTCTTATAGGGAGTTGTGAGCATTTCTTTTTACGGGATATTCATCCATCTCACGGCAGTACTGTGTACTACATTAGACGTCTCTAGGGCCATCGCGCACCGCGCGCGCATACACGTTACCGTAGCCTTACAGCGTCTTATGCCATGTTATGTCACTTTAAATAAAATTAAACTTTTTACATTGAAATCCGCCATATTGGATTCGCCATTAAAAAAATTTTATTTCTGATATCAGAATCGTGTTCAGCGACCCGAAAAACTTATAAATACAACTTTTTGTAATAATGTAATACATCTTTGAATTTTGGCCACTTTTTCGGCGATCTATCCCACTGTGCAAGAGTGTAAACAGGATATTCGTTTATGCCATTTAATTTTAATATATTATTATGATTGACAGTGTTATCCCTTGATATAAAATTTTCTTTAATTATGTTTGGCCCAGAACCGGTATCTAACATGAAAGTTATATAGGGAGTGGATTCACAAAGCTTTACCTGAATGGTAGACACGCGACTATGTTTATCGAGGTTTACCGTTACCGGTTGCACTCCTGCTGCATTTTTATCTACTGAATTTTTTGTGGCGATGGTGGGTGTGAGACCCGTGCAGACCCCTGTTGCACACCCGACTTCGAGAGGCCATCAGAGTTTCCCTGATTGTTTTCTCGTCTTCTATTGTTACTTGCAATACGTAATTCACAGTTGTCGAGGAGATGCCCCTGCTCTTTACAATAGCGACAGAATAACGAGCCTGATGATGTTGCATTTTGTCCTATCTTGGATCGACAATCTTTAGCATTATGTCCAAAATTATTGCAGATCTGACAAACAGCCTTTACTTTATTTTCTGAATTACGTTGCTCGTTTTGTTTTTTCCAACAATTATTAGCCAAATGGCCTGGCCTTTCGCACCATGGACAGATTATAGAGTACTTATTCTGATTACTAATATTATTTTTATTACTATTTGTTCTAAAATTTAGCATTATGACCAGATTTTGAACAAAGGTGACAAATCAAATTATTTCCTTGTATTATGTTAACAGGGCGTTGAGTCGCGAAGTCGACATTTATCGGCGCTATGATCGCGTTTCTTACAAATTTGACATACCAAAATTTCAGTTCCTAAATTAGTTACTTTTCTACAATTAGAGGCCGAATGCCCTTCCTTCTAGCAAATTTGACATGTCTCTGTTATTTTACCTATGTTACTGTGTCCTTATCGTAAATCTGTCATTGAGCTAAGCTCTCTTTCTATTCTTAAGGCATCAGCTACGGTTTCGTGGAGATTTAAATTTCTCGCTATTCTTTGTTTGATTTCCGGTGTTAGCCCTCTAATGAAGCATTTACACATATCAGTACGAAAACAAAGTATATCCTCGCCCATGGGATATCCCGCGGGGTGAGGGGCCGGGGGGAAAACTGGGCGAGAGGGGTACTGTGGTGCGGGGGAGCAGCCAATGAGCGAGCTGCTTTTGCCTCCCACTACCTCTCGCAATTTTCCTCCCCGGCCCCCGTCCCCACGGGTGCATGTGTGTGTGAGCTCGTGACGTCACGACGCGAGGAGCGACGTGACGAAGGTCCTGCGAGCTCAAGAGCGGAAGGGCGACTGAAGGAGTTCGCGCGTTTTTTCGCGCCAACGCCCGTTCATTCTCCCTTCCCCTCGATCCCCTCGCGTATTCAGAACCCTCTTTGCCGTATGCTCGATCTCGCTCCCCTCGACTCGCGTATCTAGAATCCCCTGTGCCGTATGCTCGATCTCGCTCGCACCAACGCTCGCGTATCTGAAATCCCCTGTGCCGTATGTTCGATCTCGCTCGCACCAACGCTCGCGTCGATGGATTGGATCGAAGATTTTTGGAAGGACACACCGCGACATGTCACGACACGTTTCGCGGGTGACGTCATCGATTGCGTTCGATTGTACCACACACACTTTTACTGTCGCGTTTTGTTAGAGTGTTAGTGTAATAAAAAGATATATTTAAAATAAGGAAATAATTTCCTTTTATGCTTTTTCTGGTGGGATACCACATCCTTAAGGATGTGATAAGAATCTATTGTCCCTTCGTTATCTTTCGTAACAGTACCTCAATTTCTCATGTGTAGTTTTGTCTCTTATAAGGATATCTATTTTTATGTAGTTTTGTGTCCTTGATAGAAACCACATCCGTTAACACGTTCGATGGGGACAATGGTATATGAATGCGTATGGGCGAGGCTTTTTTTCATCATACATACTTTTTTGTGATTGTTTGAACGTATTTGTGTGTACTACGATGGAGTCGCAAAATAAAGAATTATCGACGAAGTCCACTGAGAATTCGTTAGAACAACTATTAGATGAGGATGAAGACGTGTTCGATGAAACGGGTATGGGTTCTATA
>NW_017296079.1:10505-11230 GCF_001594075.2 Trachymyrmex cornetzi
CATCTTCCCCCAGAGATCGTAAGCAGCAAATGGTGAATCAGCTTTTGGATTATGTAGCTGACGATTTGATGAAAGTACCATCAGTAATGAAGGAAAGAAAAAATATTTATTATCAAAAATATATATGAGAGAGGAACAACCTTTCCACATACGATAATTACATGTTATATTCTTATCATATATTCTATTCATATCTTATTTCACTTTTTTACTTGCGATTGTACCGCGAGAGAGCGAGATACACATCCTGAAACATGATAAAAGGGGACGCACCACACGATTACCTCATTTAGTTTGATGTAATCGCTCGTGGTGATATATCACAACGTTTATCGTTATGGTGCCAACGTTTGTCGATTTGCAAGGTATATCTTTTGTTTATTTTACAAATATGTTTAGTATTTGTTAAATCATTGTGTATGTTTTTTTCATTAAGGATTTCTCGTGGATAAGCGATTTGTTGTCAAGGAGGTAGCAGTTTTAAAGAATGGGAGCGAATTGACATACTACATTTTTACATGCCCGACGCCATGGCGCTTTCTGACGAAAACTGATCAATCACACGCCTCATGGGTGATGATACATCATCACGGATTGCGGTGGAATGATGGGATGGTACCATATCATACGGCGCAGCGTTTGATTTCAGAAGCTGTTGGTAGAGAAAGTGGGGCAATTGTATATGTGAAGGGATTTGAAAAAAGGGGGTGGTTACTAGATATTTT
>NW_017296079.1:11450-13298 GCF_001594075.2 Trachymyrmex cornetzi
ATCTTTATTTTATATATAAACAAGTAATGCCTTTATATCTTTTATATACTCGATGTATGTGCTTATTATAGCGTGCATTTTATTAAAATTAAAAGAAAAATTTGAATCGATAGATTTCTTTTCATTACACATATCCTGAGTGTATGTATGTGTGAAGATACCACATCCTTTGAATATGATAAGATGTGTCATGGTTGTCTATTTTTATATACATCCTTTATTTGTAATATATGTATTAGATAAGAGGGGGTTGTGGTTTTTTGATATTTCCGACGATGGAACGATATATAACTGCGTACGGGGTAAGGTCCTTTTCACATTGAGTTTTGGAATGCTTAATATGTCAAACGATAACAGTTCGCATGAAAGTATGAACAGCGATAATAGTTCGAACGTGAGTACGAACAACGATCTGTATTGTTACGAGCGTCTGTTACCGAGTTCTACGTTGGTTACATCTTGCATAAAGGAGAAGAGGTGTTGGAATTTAGCTACACATCATTTACGGAGAGAAATTGGAAATCACTGTTCGCGAGAGATTTTATGGATGAAAAGCGCGGTAGTTCTTGTTGACGATCGCACAAGAAGGTATGAGAACGCAGCTGTAAAAGGTGTGCGAAAAATCAGTGATTATAGAAGGATCGTTGAAAAAATTAAATTCGATATACCTACAGATAGTTGTGGTGAAACACTCTGGTTCACGTGTAAGCGAGGGCAGGAATTTTTTTAATATAGAGAGACGGATAAGGAGGTGGAGGATCTTTTTAATAGTGCGACGAGCATCGATACAGTGGACATATATCGGGTATGGGAGCAAAAATGCGACGAGTGTCTCGATTTCTTGCGGGAGACGTGTCGAAACAGTAAACGTCAACGAACATCTACCGGAGTCGTAAATGCATCGATCGCTCAAGTAGCACGATTGGAAGGCTTGAGAAATGTTTTACGACAACGATTTGAACATGTGGGCTCTGGTCGTGTCGAATCACAAAAGAGTGGATTTTCATGGTTGGAGATTGAAACAGCTTTTAATAATCGCGTATTGACTGGTGTGGTGTTGAATTCGAGTTACATCGAACCTCGACAGTTTCTCGACGACGTGAGAGATATCGTTATCGATCGGATTCGTGATAATCTTCAGAGATATAATTGTTTAAAAGTAAATACGATATTCAACGGTGAGTTCGTCGCGGATGCTAAGAGATCTGCTAAGAGTATCACTACGAAAAATTACGAGCTTTTTAACACATCCGATTTGCGAGAGTGGTACGATGAACACGTGACGGATGATATTTTAGCAGCACTGGAGGAATTTCAGGAACGTGACAGTGGATGGGCGCTGTCACGTATATCGAATCTGATTGTAAATGTTAACAAGTTTAATCCTATGCATGCGGGATGTTGGGTGGAGTTGCCGCGAGAAATTATGCTGAAGAAGGCGGTGATCAACGTGCGTTCGATGGACAATGCGTGTTTCGCCTGGTCGGTGGTCGCCGCTCTGTACCCTGCAGAAAAACATGTAAATAGAACATTGTCGTATCCAGATTATATTACCGTGTTGAAGCTTGAGGGTATCGAGTTTCCCGTTACTTTAAAACAAATTACGAAATTTGAATTTTTGAATGATATATCTATCAACGTATTTACCAAGCGAGAGAGAGGTGGAAAAAACGATGGTAATGAAATCGTTCCTCTTCGTCTTACTAAAGAGAAGAAAGAGAAACATGTAAACTTGTTGTATTTGCAAGACTCAAGACGTAATGATGAAAACGTCATCGGTCATTTCACATGGATTAAAAATCTGTCACGATTGATAGGTTCGCAATTGAGTAAGAGTACGAAGAAGAA
>NW_017296079.1:13558-19264 GCF_001594075.2 Trachymyrmex cornetzi
GAAATAATTCGGTTTTTTGGATACCCGAGATCAACTGTTTATGACGTTGTGGCAAAATATACAGCTTCAGAACAGTCCAACGAAGATTCTAGTATGCCAGCGAGGAAGATTCACTCGAAAGAACGTACCGCGAGGAACCCCGCAGTCGTCAAAAGGGCTCCCAACAGCCCTGCAGATTTAAATCCCCTGGATTACTATGTATGGAGCGTAGTTGAAAGAGTCACTAACAAGTCTCGGCATCCCAACGTGACGTCATTAAGGACCACTATTGAGGCAGCATTCGTCGGCATGGACAATGCTACATTGCAGCGTGCGTGCGAACGCTTCAGACAGCGAATAGAGGCCGTCATTCAAGCTAATGGGGGATATATCGCATAATTATGCTCTAAGGGATCCCCCAAGTGCCGTGTAAAAGGATTTTTTTTAATATTTAATTTTTCATTAAAAACATTTTGTTTAAAAAAATTGTTCGATTTGTCCGGATTTTGATGCCGCGCCCTGTAGATCTTGTATAAACTAAAGTAATGTATTTTTATATTATTGGTAATAATTATTTCATATTAAAGAAATTCTACACAAAATAATCTATCGACTCATTATTTGGATTTGTACATAAACATCTTTATTAAATATTTTTAAAATTTTTTATTAAATATTTTCAAAATTCACCATCGGTTTATTGATCATAAAATGATTTTTTAAACTTGATATTTACTGATTGATTAATAACCGTTTACTGAGTAATTAATAACTTTTTAATTACACGATTGTTAAATTTACACAAATTATAGTAAAAATCATTTTAACCTTAAATGGTCATAATTGTCACTTAATTCTATTTCTACAACTTTATTATAGGACGTTTTTGTGCAATATAATTTTTTATTTACTTTATGTTTAATTTATTGCATATTTGTATTATTAAGCCTATTCAACAATTACGTAAGCGTATAGTTGTAAGTAGTTGTAGTCATAAGAATTGACAATCATAATCGAATATTCTTTTAGTATTCGGCTATAATCGGTGAATTTTTACAACTACAACCACTTACAACTACGTTTACGCAATTGTAAAATCGTCAAAGAGTACGCACCGTTTAAAAGTACGCATTGAGTTTTACGATGCAACTATATTAGATCGCAATAGCTGTAATTCACACGGAACGTGTTTTTTTGGTTAGTCAATTTTTGTAGAAAAGATAGCTGCGATCGTTGAAGCGATAAAAGAGATTAATAAATCTTTAATTTTGACTATCTTTTTATTTTATTTGTTATCAAGAAATAGATCGGTTTTTATATTAAATTGTTGCTTTGTGTGATTCTGTATTATTTATATTGTGTGCATATATTGCATATGTTCACTCTGTATTTAGTGATATATTTTACTTAATATCTATAATAGTTTATGTACAATTATATTGATTGTATTAAAGACAAAAAGTGAAGGACTAAAAATGAACGCACTTGAAAACTTTATCAGCCCGAAAAAAACATTAATGCTGTAGATGATGATAACGATAATACAACTAACATTATAACGGTTTGTATTTGAATTCTAAATCCGGTTAAAAATTGGATCTAGTGATAAAGCTGCTGGTTCTAAGCCCATACCTATATCGATTGCTCTGGAATCATCAGTCGAAAACTTATTTATGTGAACTCTGCAAGAGTAAAAAACACTTCAGGAATTTATTAACCCCAAAATATAAATATATACATACCCCCCAAAAATTCTGTCGTTTAACGATTTCGCGTTAATGTCAGAGGATTTTTCATTTATATACGATCTCAAGAAAATGCTCTACAAAGTAAAGAAATTCCGTATAATCATTCCGTATGATCAAAAGTAAATCTTCTATAGAAAATTCTATTATAATAATTCTAATAGAATATTATAATAATTAAAAGTAAAGAAATTCCGTACAATCATAAAGTTCTGGATTTAAAATTGTAATCCTCTTAATGTTAGAAGAAAATGATCATTTACGTGCTACCACATTATAGCTACACGAGAGAATTTTCTTTTAAAATTTATCCTGAAAATATGGTGATTGTGGTACAATACAATATTCTAAAGATTTTTACAATGCACTTCAGTAAAATTGATCAAACTTATTTTATACTTTATTGTAGTTTTATTAATGAATGAGAGAGATTTATATTAAAATTCTTCGAAATATACAATGTTGTCCTACGACTGGCATATTTTCAGGGTAAATTCTAAGAAAAAATTCTCTCCGTGTACACGTGCGTATTAGTACATGCACGACATTCTTCTAACATTAAGAGGATTACAATTTTAAATCCAGAACTTTATGATTATACGGAATTTTTTTACTTTTAATTATTATAATATTCTATTCGAATTATTGTAATAGAATTTTCTATAAAGGATTTATTTTTGATCATAGCTCAGGTGTCCTCATTTTTATAGACGAATACGTACTATAAATTCATGCATCTAATTCATGAAAGATTTTTTGCATAAAGAAAATGCTAAGAGGAATTTCCCGCTCTCTCTTATCAGTAGAATATTTTTGGGGGTATATTTAATAAACCCCAAAAAAAGTAATCTAATTGTAAAGTAAAATTTCTGGTAACTTCATATCCTAAGCAGAAACTTTTACAGAAAGAGTATTCCTCTTCCAATGCACTGGACTATTCATCAAAACTGTATTGAAGATTATTCTAACAGTTTTCCTCTTGTATAAAGAGGAATATATTTACTGAAAGCGGAGTGCCCTCTTATGAATAAATTATATTAGGAACAAGATTTTTACTGCAGATGCAAAACGAAAGTACTCTAACTGTAAGAATATTGTGCTTAGCATATTTTCCTCTTGATTTCAGAAGATTCCTCTTGAGGCCGTATATAAGAATAAAATCGTCTAAGATTTAGCGGTTTCTAATATTAAAATTTTTTTTGGGGGTGTAAGAAATACATACTTTTTTTACTTTAACTCTTTGTGGTTACACTTCTTAAAAGTTCCGTAATGGTCCACTGGGGTCAAAATGACCCGGAACGCATAGAACCGATTGCCGTATAGTTTTCGTTCTATTAAGTAAAACAAATTAGTGGTTAAATGCGCTCTGGGATTATTTTGATCCCACATACCAGGTAGCAAGATGTCGTCATTATGACGACGATATAAGATCATTTCTCGTCATTTGACGTCAGTGGACTAAATAATGACGTAAAAAGAACGTAACATTCATGACGACATATTATCGTAAATATATCGTCATTTTATCGTCATTTTTAGATTATATTCAACGAATAATCAATAAATATAATGTGTGGAATAACCCAATATTTAGAGTGACGCCCGTTCGATCACTTTGCGATTGATCACCAGCCATTCACAGCGCCCGTACAATTGCACGCGAAATACACTGTCAGTACTAAAAATCTATAGTATATGTAACATGCACTATAGATTTTCAGTACTAGGTCACGTGGTCAAAATTGGCGAATATCAAGCGTCAACTTTGATCACGTGGACTGTTTTGAAATGTGGCTAAAAATGAGCTGCGCGTTAGCATGATAAAGCATGTTACACAATACGTCGTATGTCGGTGTCGTGAGCAGTATGCCGTAAGAATAAACCTATCACAGTCGAGTATTCTCCTCACTTCCCAAGTAACACACAATTATCACGGAAACAACAAGATGATGTCATTTTGACTGAGATTTCGTCATCTTTTGTTATGTGACTAAAAATGGACTGAAACAACCCAGATAGTCAAATGCGGAGATTATTATGTCATTTTGCTGTCACTTATTCCGCATTCAATTTCACCAAACTAAAGCCAAGGTATTTCCACAAACTGTCTATTGTTCTGACGTCATGTAAAGTTTTCCTTAAAATTCAGTAAACTGCTGGCAAGTTGTCATCATGCATGCACTACATGGTGCTTGATATCAAAATGTCGGCAAGTTATTATCATGCATGATATCTACACATGAGGTTTTATTGTCAGCAACTAGATTACTTCGCAATTAGAACATTTTATCGTCATCCTTATATCATCTATGACAACATATTTTTACAGCGTATCGTCAACAAGACGGCATGCATGATTAATCAAATGTTACAAATACGAGGGTCGTCTGAAAAGTTTTGAGCCTAACATACAAACAAGTAATTTTTCGGTCAAATTCAATTTTATTTTTCCACATAGTTTCCTTTTGAGTCGATACATTTTTTCCAGCGATGTCCCCACTCCTTTAATCCATTCAAATAATACTGAGCGTCTTGTTTTGCAAAATAGGCGTTTATGGATGCGATGACTTCCTCGTTCGATGAAAATTTCTGTCCTCCGAGCCAAACTTTGAGCCTATAAGGAAACAGAAAAAAGTCGCTGGGGATCAGATCTGGTGAATATGGTGGATGGTCAATTAATTCGAACCGCAATTCGTGAAGTTTTGCCATAGCAACCGCCGAAGTGTGAGACGGTGCGTTATCTTGATGGAACAGCACTTTCTTCTTTTTCAAATGCGGTCGTTTTTTCTCAATTTCTACCTTTAGCTTGTCAAGCAATGATGCGTAGTACGTCCCTGTTATTGTTTTACTTTTTTCAAGATAGTCGATCAACACAATTCCATGACTGTCCCAAAAAACAGTCGCCATCACCTTTCCCGCCGATGAAACCGTCTACGCTTTCTTCGGAGCAGGTTCACCCTTCGCAGTCCACTGTTTTGATTGTTCTTTCGTTTCAGGAGTGAAGTGGTGGACTCAAGTTTCATCAACCGTTATTAATCGACGCAAAAAATCCGACTCGTTTCGCTTAATACAAATATCGATGTTTTGGTACGCGCGGGAGTTTAAATCATAGTTGTGGCATAGGACTATAATTGTATAAGATTACGGTATTTTTTCGTAAGGATGGGTTCCAAATTTAGACACAAGTACTAACAACGTCAATATACCGTTATATACCCAAACGAAATGGAATATTATAGAGGAAAGTCGCCGATACTGATTAAGTCTCTTAAAGTGACACCCCCTTATTTTTCGGAAACTAACTATTGCACTTTATTAATATTGATCAAATCATGATATGTTTAGCTTAAAGAAGTACAAACTCATAATTCGTAGGTTTGTGACTTGTTTCTAAATCAAATCAGCTAAAAACGAATTCTACAAATGCGAAAATGAAATTCTTCCGATTTTTTTTGCAAATTGTGAGGTTTAAATAATAGTGACTTTATTATTGATAATATTACGTCATTTTCAATACTTGTAGTTTCCGAAACAAGTTTTATTTATATTATTTTTTTTCTTAGTTTTTCCATAATACGATTTTTAATTTAAAATTCGGGTGCAGCGTAAACCGATATACATGTCCGAAAAACAGACCACCCAGTAAACATTAGGACATTTTATGTATGTTCTATGTATATACATATATGGATGTTTCATGTTCTATGTACATACATGAAAAGTGAAAAGTATATAAATTACATATTCTATGTATGTGAAATAATTACCACATGTATGTTCATGGAATGTCTAGTGCACGTACATAGGTATATTTTAAAAATGTTCAATGTACATTCGTGGTATATACATACATGTATTGCACAGCTTCGAAACATATGTTAAAATATACCTATGTATGTGCACTAGACATTCCATGAACATACATGTGGTAATTATTTCACATACATAGAATATGTAATTTATATACTTTTCACTTTTCATG
>NW_017296079.1:19859-25020 GCF_001594075.2 Trachymyrmex cornetzi
ATATAGAACATCTCTAGAAAAACTATCGCGTTACATATTTGCATCTTGCAGAACAGCATAAAGTAAATATGCATATAATTCAATAAAAATGTTTTATAACGAAGTAAAATGATTCTGAAAAATCTTATATACATTCACTTATAGGTACTTTATACAGATAATTCCTGTAAAAGAAAAAGAATAGGAATACGTAGCATTACTGCCTACTGTGTCAGTTTTGGAGCCCATTTTATCAGACGTTCATTTTTGCATAACTTACGAAAAACTTAATTATTACAAAATTGCTAACAGTATTATAAAAATTGCTTATACTATCTGATAGAAGACACTTTTTATTTACGTGCGAATTAAACAAATCATATCAATTAAATAATATACGTTTCGACCATTACATTTTGGTCCTTATCAATATCGAATTTAAAACGCTACCCTAGTGTTCATGACTTTCAATATCATGCTCCATGACAATCTTGTCCATTCTTCTTTATCCAATTACCAGATTAGCTATATAATAAATCGTCATATCAATATAATCAATCATCACAATGTAAAATATTTTAAATATAGGTTACAATATTTTTGACCTAACAGTTCTTTAACTAAACCATTACAATTTTTGTCTAAAGTGAGACCCAGAGTACTAATACTATAATACAAAGTTACAATATTGAAACTATGTCCATTAGGAATATAAACTTACAATATTGAAACTATGTCCATTAGGAATACAAAGCAATAAATAAAGTGTATCGTCAAATTACATAACGTTAAGAATTGAACCATTGAAATTAAGATTCAAATACGAGTTAATCACATTTTATGTCAACAATTTATCTAAGTTGAAATATTAACATCTAACATAATAAAAATAGTAAATAGAAAATTAGTGTCAGATTAGAAAAATTAAAACAATGGTATCAACTTACATAAATTGAAAATGAAATCCTATACATTGTGTCAAAAGTAGACACACATCGTCCAACCAAGTTTACAGACTTTCTGTAAAAAATTTTTTGAATAAAAAAAAACCCAAAAATCAATTGGTCAAATCCTCAAAAACTGAATTACAATTTAATTATATTATAAACGTACCAGTGGACCAACATTCAAAAAGCGACTTCAACCGTCATGCGGTGATGACGGTCAGAAACGTAATGAGTAGACTGCGGAACTTTATGCAAAATACTTAACTGAATATTAACTATCGGACAGTTTTAGTAGTCAATCGTTGTTCGTTAAAGAGTTATTAAAAAGTGAAGTAAAAAGATTGAGATTGCCATCTGTAAATTTACAAAATTACAAAATATGCATTTTATACAAAACGTTCAGTTAAGTATTTTGCATAAACTTCCGCAGTCTAGTAATGAGAGTCATAGAATACAAAGTCACACAAACACTGAACAACAATAATATGACAAAGGGAAGCACCGCGTTACGATTCCGCCAGTAACTCCGAGTATAGTGGATTCAACGTGTACGTGTCGTTTTGTAAATTTAAACTCTGCCTCTGTTGCTTTATATGGATCATTTCCGAAATTAATCTTTTATTGAGAACCCTTTCTTTATCCAATATCTTAATATTTTCCCAATCAAACTCATGTTGATGACTAATTCTACACTGTTAGAAATTTCTCAATGAATTTTAATTAACATGTAAAGGAAGCATGTGGTTATGCACGAAATTAAATGTAATGAATGATGTAAATAAAAACTAAATTACAGCAGTCTTAAATGTGATGAACGTGTGTATTGAAATTAATGAACACATTATTGTAGAAATTAATTTACACGTTAATGTAAAGTACGAGATCTGTAACTGAAAAGTAATTTACGTTAATGGCATGTAAGAAACGTAAACGTATTAAACATTAAACGTTAATAGTACTAGGCTTAATTAAAATATTATTAATATTCGTAAAGTACATTAAATTTCATTAATATGTACATTAATAGTTATTTCAATTACGATTAATTAAATGTCATTTATATTCGCGCGTAAATGAAAAGTATATTAAATTTCATTACACTTAATTTTTCAGTTACTGTAAACTTAAATCTCATTAACATGTGCATTAATAGTCCTTTCAGTTACAGAGAAATAGAACTTCATTCACCAATGTACATTAAAAGTTAATAAAATTTAAGAACATTTCTAACAGTGTATGTTCTGCAATGACGGAATGCTGTGTGTGTGGGGAGGAGGGTCTTCCAATTAATGTGATTTCTACGTTCGTTTATTCTTGTCTTCAAACATCTACCAGTTTGGCCCATATAAGATGCATCACAATCTTGACACTCAATTTTGTATACCACGTCTGTATGGTAAAGTTTTGATCGAAATTCTTCATGACCTTTAATAAACCCCTTAAGATTATTAATCCCTTTATATGCCATCCTTATTAAGGAATCTTTCTCAAAAAATTTTTTTATTTTTTCCGATAAAAAAGGTATAAAAGGAATTGTAAAATAACCGTGATTGTTTGTGTCTACATTATTAACAATTGCATTATCTGTAGTTGTTATCTTCAAATCATTCCATTGTTTGAATTTTTTTGACAGCCTATTTTTAATTTTCGAGAAAATCAATTTCAGTGGAAATCTATTGTTTAAAAGAATTTTTATAATTAGCTCGAAATTTTCCTGATGATAGCTATGGTGTGACAATAACAACACTCTATCTATTAACCCCACTATTGTACCCACTTTTTGACATAAACGGTGTCTGGAAAAATAATTCAAATAACGCCCCGAAAATGTTGGTTTATGGTACCAATTATAATGAGAGAATTTCCCTTTTTAATCAAACTTACATTCAGAAAATTTAACCTATCTCCACCTATTTCCGTTGTAAATTTCAACCTGGTGTAAAACGAATTGAAACTGTTCACTAAAGTATCAATGTGTGATACGTCATATGCTAACGCAATGTCATCCACATACCTAACATAAAAAGATGGCGAGATTGACAACCTCTGTAATGCTTTAGTTAGTTTCCAGATCTTGCATAACTATGTCCGAAACTATGGGTGACAATGGTGAACTCATCGGTACACCAAAAGTTTGCTTGTAAAATTTGTCGTTGAACTTAAAGAATGAGTCGTTGAATTAAGAATTAGATCTAGAGCCTTAAAAAACACACTTTTTGGAATGTTCGTGTTTCTTTCAATAAGATGCCATCTCCTCTTTATACCTTCAAAAACCAAGTCAATAAGTACATTCGTGAATAGTGAAACCACGTCCAAAGATAAAAGAACTTCATTGTCATTAATCGTCAAACTTGAAATATGTTTAGTCATTTGAAAGCTATTCTTAATAAAACTATTCGCTTCTGGTATACTTTTATGTAAAATATCATTTAAAAATGAGGTTAGATTATGGAGAAAAATATTGTAACCTATATTTAAAGTATTTTACATTGTGATGATTGATTATATTGATATGACGATTTATTATATAGCTAATCTGGTAATTGGATAAAGAAGAATGGACAGGATTGTCATGGATCATGATATTGGAAGTCATGAACACTAGGGTAGCGTTTTAAATTCGATATTGATAAGGACCAAAATGTAATGGTCGAAACGTATATTATTTAATTGATATGATTTGTTTAATTCACACGTAAATAAATTGTGCATCCGAAAAACAGACGTTGGCTTTAACGGGATTGTTTTCTATTGTTACTATTGATTGATTCTTTTGAGTCTTTTTTAAGATAGTTGTTAAGACACTTTTTATTTTGTATTTATGTTTTTGAAGTCGTATTTTTACCTTTTGAGAAATATTGTCTAAAAACAAAGTGGTATGTCGGTATCGGTGACCTTCCTCTATCACTATTTATTTTGATATAATAAGATAAATAAAAAATATAAAATTTTCTATATAAACGAAAAATAAAATTTCAAAAAATAAACATTTTTATATTCTTTATTTTAAACATTTATTTAATCTTCACTGGCATCCGTTTGTTCGTCATCTTCATTTTCTTCGTTTTCTACCTCGCGTTCGCGTCGATCGCCGTTTAAATTGTAGTCGGCTGCTTGGCGATTTTGAGTACGTATACCGGTCCGAACAACCGCCCTTTCAATGTTTATGTTTCGAATACGTTGTTTTCCGAAGCGTACTTCGGAAACTTTAAAAAAATCAGCGGTTAGGAGGCGGTTGAAAATTGACAGCGATAGTATCTGAAATCAAAATAAACAAACTTAAATAAACAATTTCTCATGTAGAGAAAGCTTATAACGACAGCTTATATCACACTAAAAATTATAACAAACTGTTGCCGAAATAAAGTGTATATCGTATTGAAAGATCTTAAAGTACTCTACGCTACAAATAGTCTGGTCAAAATAATAAAGCCAAATAATTAATGTAAATTAATTAATATAAAACAATTTGTTACATATTAATTATTATAATTTTATAGATAAGGTCTAGTGAAATTATAACAAAATTTAATCCATTATCTAAAATTACACCTAAATGGGGCGAAATACTTATTATAAAACTGATGAAAGAATAAAAATTTGAATTTTACGCAATGAAGGAAAATCGCAGAAAGAAATTACTAAAATTATTAGTCGTCCCAAGAAACTAATAGAAAACGTAATAAATTAAAACTTGAAAATAATGAAGAAAATAGAGATTCCGAGCGAAACACTGCATGTCAAATTAATCGTAAAATTGTACGTTTCTACGGTTAATCCATTCAAGTCATCAAATGAGATTAAAAATGAACTCAATGAAAGAAACTAATAGAAAATGCATTAAAACTTGAAAATAATGAAGAAAATAGAGATTCCGAGCGAAACACTACGTGTCAAATTAATCGTAAAATTATACATTTCTACGATTGTCATCAAATGAAATTAAAAATCAATTCAGGCCCGTTTCTACCAACGCAGTTTAAAGAGTTAATCCCTAGTGACATTTGATTAACCAAAGTTTAGCAAAATATTGGTTTCTATCAACTTTTTTCTTTAATTTAAATGTATATAAGTTGAGTTTAAATTGAACGACCAATTTTGGTTGTTTAGAGGCAGTTGAACTGCGGTTAAGAAATATTACTAGCAGGGTTGGGTAGTGCCAAGTTAAAAAGCTAAAAGTTAAGTTAAAAAGTTGAAAAGTTAAATAATTTTAACTTAACTTAGTTACATTTTAG
>NW_017296079.1:25689-29898 GCF_001594075.2 Trachymyrmex cornetzi
AATAAATAAAAATTTATGAATAAATTTTTTTCTGAAATTATTTTACGAATATTTACAATTACAAATATAAATTTAAAATTTAAAATTAATACAAATAATTCTTTTTTAAGAAATAAAGCAGTATCTCCTAGGGAGCAATTAATGAATTTCGAAATTCAGTAGAAGATGTACTATTAAACTTTTATTCTATTACTTTCCAATATTTGTTCTTCTTTTTACAGGTCATCATATCAGATCTTTTATTTTCTATCACATCTTTATAATGAGTTGCTAAATCTATTAAAATAATTTTCTCGGCCTCCGAAAATTCGTAGCACATTTACGTTGTTTATTACTTATTATGTCTTCTATGTTCATTTTTAATTTAATTTGTAACGTTATGTTTCTTACACGAGTATTCACATAACACGATGCTGCACGTTGCCGTACAATACTGTTAGAACCAATATTGGACCAATCAACGACTGAGATTTAATAATTTCTTTAAGTTATGACACATAGGTTATAAGTTTAGCTAAACGTTTGCATTGTAACGGTGGTAGAAACCAATCAGGGCCAAATCTAGGTTTAGTTTTAAAGAAAGTTTGGCTAAACTGGAGATTAAGGCAAAAGTGGTAGAAACGGGCCTCAATTTTTTATAAGAGCTACTACAGTTCGGCAAAGGCTCTAAGAATGTAATCTAAATGACAAAGCTGCCAGGAAATTCCATATTTAAATTTGAAGAATGTAAGATGCAGATTACAATTTGCAAAAGACTAGTAAAATGGAGTGGTCCAGGAGTTAAAAAATGGAAAATATTTTATGGTCAGACGAAATCAAAATAGGCTTGATGGAAGGCTTTATGTGAGAAGACCACCAAATCAGGATTATTACCTAAGTATACTAGAAAAACCATGAAATATTTCATTTTTTAACTCCTGGACCACTCCATTTTACTAGTCTTTTGCAAATTGTAATCTGCATCTTACATTCTTCAAACTTAAATATGGAACTTCCCTGGCAGTTCTACCAGATTACATTCTTAGAGCCTTTGGCGAACTGTAGGTGCACTTATAAAAGATTCAGTTCATTTTAAATTTCATTTGGTGACAATTGTAAAAACGTACAATTTTACGATTAATTTGACATGCAGTGTTTCGCTCGGAATCTCTATTTTCTTCATTATTTTCAAGTTTTAATTTATTACGTTTTCTATTAGTTTCTTGGGACGACTAATAATTTTAGTAATTTCTTTCTGCGATTTTCCTTCATTGCGTAAAATTAAAATTTTTATTCTCTCTTTCAGTAGCTTTATAATATGTATTTCGCCCCATTTAGCTGTAATTTTAGATAATAGATTAAATTTTCTTATAATTTCACTAGACCTTATCTACATATAAAATTATAATAATTAATATGTAATAGACTGTTTTATATTTATTAACTTACATTAATTATTTGACTTTATTATTTTGATCAGACTATTTGTAGCCTAGAGTACTTTAAGATTTTTCAATACGATAAACACTTATTTCGGCAACAGTTTGTTATAATTTTTATTGTGATATAAGCTGTTGTTATTGTATAATAAATGGGGATAGTGGCAAATGAAGATGAATGGGTAAAATAAGCAGTTTATTTATTTTAACCCTTAGCGGCCACACGGGGTGACTTTGTACCCCAAGGCTTAGGAAAAGTGAAATTAGAGGTCTAAAACATTTGAAATTGATACAAGTATCGACATCTGTCACTAGTAGACACGTGTGAGATGTGACTCCATTACATAGGAAGCCGAAAAATCGCATGGCGGCGCTTTGAGCGTTCGTTTTCTCGACGTTTTCATTTTTCCCTCATAACCGTAATTTTGCAAAATAAATATACTTTTTGAAAGATCGGCGTATACTGTTATTTTTTTATGTAGTGGTATATCTTGTGCGTACAATCCTAAAATTTTAGCCCTTAATATTGAAAAATGGCGGAGTAATGAATTTTTTTCTGAAAAAAGTCATTTTTGCCGAATTTTCACATATATGACCAGTTTTTAGAGCGCCATCTATAAATTGACTAATATAAATCACTGGAAATGTTGAAAAACTGTTCAACAAACATGAAACAATCGATTAGAAATCTTAAAATACCCATATATCTTGTACAACTAATTTTTTTAGCTATGTACCCCGGTGTGGCCGCGATGTGGCCGGGCTGAGGTGTAGCCGCTAAGGATTAATGAAAGTGGCTCTATTTTAATGATCACCATTGTATATACGTAACTTAGCAGGTAAAATGTTTCAATACTGTTGATAGAAAATTATTAATGGGTTTCATTTTATACTAACATGAGATGTTCTGTACTGTGAAGTCCAACTACAGTTGATATTGTAAAGTCTTATCTTTTTCTTTATACTGCTGATGATGAATGAATGAGAGATATTATCTGTACTGTGAATCTAGCTGTGCATCAATAGTTCACAAAGTTACAAGGACTTAGTTTCTACTTTACAATGATTATACCTCTTCTAACAAAAGTATATACGTTGTTTAATATTACAAAATGTCTGATACTTGTATAAAATTACCTTTTAAAAAAATGACACACATAAACGCACGCACCACGCACGCACGCACACACACACACACAATTATGTCTTAAATGTATGTTTAAACAAAAAATCAATTCACCAACATACTTAAAAAGTGGATTTTTAAATAAGAACTGAACATCGCTTTGAATGAAATTCAGCTCTCGTACATAAACTTTGTGAGTGCCATGACTTCTTACAGTACTAATCATTATCTCACTAGATCAAAAAAGTATGCATATCGTATGTATATAGGGTATTGTATTATATGTGTATATATATATGTGTATATATATATTGTATTATATGTGTATATAGGGTGTTTGGAAAATAATGATAAATCTTTCGCATAGGGGCAGAATAGACTAAACTGAGAGGAAAAGTCCTTTATCATTTTGCAATTTTCGCAATTAGTTAACAAGATATTAGTTATTAAAAATTGTCGAAAATTGGTCTTCTATAATTTTTTACTCAAATACTATCAACTTTATAGAAAAACTACAAGAAATAAAAATTATTTATTTTCTTCTCATAGAACTCTTAGAATTTTTAAATATTGTATTTTCTCATGTTGGTAAAAATAAGAAAATGCAGTACAAAAGGTTGATAAAAAAATTCTGAAAAAATTCTTATAGCTCTATGAGAAAAAAATAAGCAATTCTTGTCTCTTGCAGTTTTTCTGTAAAATTGATAGTGTTTGAGTAAAACATTATTGAAGATCAATTTTCAACAATTTTTAGTAATTAATATTTTCTATTGCGAAAATTGTAAAATGGTAGAGAACTTTTCTTCTCAGTTTAATTGATTCTACCCTGTGCGAAAGATTTATCATTACTTTCCAAACACCTTGTATATATCGTATATATATAATAATAATATTACAAATTATATTTTTCTCTTTTTTCGTGCATAATTATATACAGGGTGTCCGAAAAGTGTGGAAACGGTCGAATATCTCGAGAAATACACATCGGATCAGAAATCTGAAAATATACGTATTAAATGTTTTCAAAAAAGCTATCTTTTGACATCTAACATGACCCCCCACCCCCACCCGCTGTGGGTGAAAGAGAAGGTAAGTTTAAAATTTTAAATGGGAACCCCCATTTTTTATTGCAGATTTCGCTTCTTCAGAAAAAGTTACATAAATTTTACCTATTACAAACATTTTTTTTATGACAGATGGCGCTGTAATCGGTGAAATTAAAAAATGAATCTAAAACGTTTAAAATATCTCAAGAAATATTCAACGGAGCATATTCTCACCCTGGAGGTGGATGGGCGGGTAACTTTTCGATTTTGGTATAAATATATACACACATATGGAATATTAAAAAGATAAGTATGTATTTCCAATACAAATTTTGCTTGGAAACATACACACATATGTATATACATATTTTTAAAAAATCGAGTAAAGGAAATAAAAAAAATTAAACTTAAAAAAACAAAAGAAATTATAAACATTCTAAAAAAACTAAAAATGAAAAAAAAAAGATTCTCAAAATCGTCCACCTCCTCGCGGTGAGAATCGGGAAACTTTGAAATATTCAAAGGTAAAGGACGCTACTTCAAATTTTGAAAACTTGGTCTACCATTGTAGGTACGTCAAGTTGAATTTTTGGATTCTGACTTCACATTCGTAATCAGC
>NW_017296079.1:30126-34144 GCF_001594075.2 Trachymyrmex cornetzi
CCTTCCGATACTTGTCTACGTTCTTTTTTGCTAATTGTTGGGGGTTGAAATCCATGTCGAAATTCAGCACATCTCGGCGTTAAAGGGTTAACACGACTTTTTCTGCAGAAGCGAAATCTGCAATAAAACATGGGGGTTTTCTCATTAAAAATTTTAAAGTTACCTACCCTTCCACCCCCAGCGGATGGTAGGTGGGAGGTCGAATTTTTGTGCCAATGGATAGCTTTCTTGACAACATTGAATACGTACATTTTTATTTTTTTGATCCTTTGAGTATTTCTTGAGATATTTTAAACGTTTTAGACTCATTTTTTAATTTCGCTGATTACAGGTGCCATCTGTTATCAAAAAAATGTTTGTAATAGGTAAAATTTATGTAACTTTCTGAAGAAGCGAAATCTGCAATAAAAAATATGGGTTTCCATTTAAAATTTTAAACTTACCCTCTCTTTCACCCACAGCGGGTGGGAGTGGGGGGTCATGTTAGATGTCAAAAGATAGCTTTTTTGAAAACATTGAAAACCTATATTTTCAGATTTCTGATCCGATGTGTATTTTTCGAGATATTCGACCGTTTCCACACTTTTTGGACATCCTGTATATATATATATATATATATAGGGTAAAAGCAGGGATTATGAAATGGCTTTTTTTAAATTAACATTGTTCCGATATAAATGCATATGAAGACTTCAAATTTACACAGAACTTTTGAGGAATATGTTAGCTACAACATCCAATAAATGAAAGTCGCCAAAATTTAAGTCCAACGTCAATATTAACAAAAAAGTCAAAAGTGAGAAAATGGGGAGGTCTAAAAAATGGGATGTAATATGGAATACCGATGAAATTTTGACCATAGTAATAAATAACACAATAAATGAAGTCCAAATTTGTTTATTTATATAAATTAATCAAGAAAAATAGAAAACTGATCAATTTTTATTGTACAATAACACAGAAAATATAATAGCATCATTACGAACGTTATTACGCATGGATAAATAAACATCTGGCTGCTATTAAAAATCGCAAATAAGCTGATAAATCGCAAATAAACTTATATAGAATACATGCTGTAATCTAACCTAACCTAATCTAATCACGAATAAGTTGCTAACATGCATGGAATCTATTCCACTTTCTCAACCCTCGATGTATTCCACATTACCTGCATGTCGTCATATGACAAATAAAGTCTTTCCGTAGCAATAAACAAGTTTGAAATAGCAATTAATCTGCATAATATTGTTCATGCAACATTATTAAAAGCGTCTGTGCAATATAAGCATTAAAAAAACTTACCCTCAGTTTGCGAGAACACTTTTTAAAAAAAGCTGCCAAATCTTCTGACGTAACGAAAATGAGTAAATGTTAATGCAAAACGGTTGGTCGGACCGAGTTCATTGCTTGTTATGACATGTTTGGTAACAGTTGCAATAACTTTCAGCGATTGCCGCCAGATTGCAATGCTTTGTTTAAAAAATAAGCCACTATTCCATATTAGTAGCCTATGCCATAATCCCTGATTTTACCCTATATATATATATATATATGTTACGTCCAGAGTCGCGTGTTTTCGTACAAAGCGTTCCCGAGACGCGACATGGAGTCGAGGGAGCGTGAGTGCGGAGCGGGGCGTGCGGGGCGAAGCCTTGGCTTCGGTTGAGGCTTGTTTTTCGGTATGTTTTTACGCATTGAGGCTGGCTCCTGTCACCAGTGCCTTCGTTATAGGCACGAATTGAATTGTAATTTTGCTTATTGAGTTCCTCTATTGTATTATGCCTAGGTTAAGCCTTCGTGTTCCCTTGTTATGCACAGGAAAGAAAATAAAACAGAGAGTTAGAGGAATTGTCAGGGAAAGAGCGCCCGCAGTACACGAAGATGTACGAGGAGTTTGTGAAGATACAAAGATCTCTTTCCTGAGGGCAGCTGTGATATTTCCATCACGCACTTCACTCTATCTACGCTCTCTGATTCCTGTACGGGAAAGGGAGCAAGGAGAAATGATAAAAGGTCTTATTGGCAAAGAAAAGAAAGAAAAGTAAAGATCAATTATTTTAATGTTTAGATTACAGGGCTGATTATTTACAATGCGCGGCTTGCTCGTTATCACAGACGGCCTCATGGGTTTGCGGGTGGGTGCTACGTACGACGGTGACCGCTGCGGCGCGGGCCGTGGTGCCGGTCGCCCCTGTTCCCTGTTCGGGTCTTCCTCCGGAACGGCCGCTGGAGGACAGCTCGTCGCGGGCGTCTCCGATAGTTCCCTAATCTCAAGTTCGCGCGTCCTTGGGCCCAAGTCGGCTTCCTCCCTCCAGTGATTCGCGGGACTGAACTCTCCGTGCGCGAGGAGTGCTCGTTGCAGCTCCTTTAAGTGTACGCGCCACCCTCCTCTCTTTCCCCTCGGGTGCTTCTTCTTTGGCATCTATATGCGAAAGAAGATCATATAATAGAATAGAGAAGGGTGAAGAGGGGTGTGAATGCGGAGGCCTCGACGCCGTGAAAGGCGCTTGTTTGAGCTCTGCAGGAGGCGAGCTTCGTTGTCACTTTGGTTTGGAGAGCTGGTGAAGCTGTGGATGGGAGTAGTCCCTCTGACGCCGCGAAGGCGCACGATCGGGGCCGGAAGTTCTGGAAGACGGAAGTGCTGGAGCGCTAGTTAAAGCGCTTGGTGATCTTACCGTGATTCTCGATAGGAGGATATGATGAGGAAAAATGAGGATTCGTGTCTTTATATATATATAAACGCTCTGCCTTATATATGTTTGGCTTCATGGTTCCTCGCGGTAAGGGGACGTTTTCTTCGTGTTATTGCGAAATTTTTTAGAACGTGCCGATCTCTTAATTAGTGATTTAATTCGTTAATAATTGGGTTTTGCTAGATTTGAACGCCTTATTTTATTACGAGGGTCGTGATATTCGTGTGAGTGTACTCAGCTGCCGCGTATTGCAGCCTGGCGCGGCAGGACCTGCATATTTTCTCTGCACGTTTTTTCATTGTAGGTTTCAGTATTACTTCAGTTCTTTTCGCTCTTTTGCGCGCGTGGAATTCTGATGTCTGTTTAAGGTTTTCTTTCTATTACGCGTGCTTTGATTTTAATCATGATAATTTTGCTGTATTCTGAGGCCTTTTACGACCCGGTGGGTGCATTTAGAATTGCACGGAAATACGTTATGTTGTCGATACGCATTTTTATTCATCTTTTTGCGTGACTGCAGTTTTGCTTTGCGACTGCGTCGAAGTCGGCTGTTGTATTTGCTATTTCCTATCCCGTGGCGGCGATGTTTATGCAAGAAAGTGCATTCTTTTAACGTTTCTGTTGCTTAATGTTTGGCGCAGGCGCAGTGTGCGCGGCGTTCAATCGCGACGGTTTCAATGGCATGGCTTATAGCTGTACGCGATTGTAGTCGGCATATATTGTATCTATTATACGCTATATTCCGTGCTCGCGCTCGCTTGGTAAAAGGACGGGGTGCTATATCGTAGGCGCATCGGACGTTACAATATATATATATATAAAATAAGTGTTAAACTTAAATCCTATTGCTCGCTACTAGAGGGTTCTGCCTCTAACGCTGACGAATTTCGACGCGGGGAATTCTTCGGTGGCAGGGGTATGACGTCATGCGGAATGGCAGTAAGGCATCCCAAATTTTGGGGGCTGCAATCACGTACAAGACAACAAAAAACATTGCAAAAAGGAAATATTGCCATGAACAAAAAAACAATACAAAAAAAAACAAATAGTTATAAAACGAAAAGTTTTACAAAGGTTATTCGCCGGTATATGCTCCAACCGTTTTTCGATCAAGGTATAGCGTAATGTAATTTTTCTAGAAATAACATTTATTAATTATTTTAAATACCTAAATACGATCAAGTTTCATAATTAATCGATTGAGCGCCAACATCTGGCTGATATCGAAATCGATAATATTGAAACGTAATGTCTCCCTTGATAAAAGAGCCTCGATCGTTTATTCTTTTTTTGGAAGGGACATGACAATCGAACATGTTTTT
>NW_017296079.1:34298-40350 GCF_001594075.2 Trachymyrmex cornetzi
TGGCTGCTATTAAAAATCGGTAATTGTATTTTTGTATATGAGACAAAAGGAATTGAAACATTCTAAGTGAACCCTAGAATTTTAAAATTTCTTAAGTTCATGAGGATATAATTTTGAAGCATTCCTAAAAAAATTAGAAAAAAAGGATAAATACTCCAATTGAAGAGAAGAGTTACAGTATGAATTTTGGGTTCAGAAGTGTACAGTCTAGAAGCGAGCTTCCTTAAAGTCATATCGTATGGTGTAGTATACTGAGTAATCGATGGAAAATTTAGTGCATATTGTTCGTGATATACCAGAAGAAGACTTCATGGACATCGTAGACGAAGTAATCGACGAAGAGGTGAATTTTGAGGATGTCATGAATGATGATGATGATGATGATGAGGACGTAGTCGCATTACCGGATGATAACGGCTACGATAGTGATCAGAACGTAGATCAGAATGACGGCGACATTAAAAGCAAAATAGTGCAACCTGAGGAAATAATGGCACTGAATGAGGTAACAAAACAGTGCGCAGTATATTTTTATTGAACAACGGGTTCATCAATTTTGTGCATGACGTGCATGACACGATTAAATTGCCTCGATCATAGACGCAAAATTTGTGAACATGTGATTAAATCACATGCAGCAATAGAAAGAAAATTCTGTTCAGAGTGCAGACTGCCTTGTTTTTTTATATATTCGTGCGATATGTGCCCTATTTGCACAAATTAAGACTGGATGAGAGACATATATAAAAACATTGTATATAGGCAGTTTATACAGGCAGTGTATATATATGTATATATAGACAGCGTTAGAACTTTTTTCTCATTTAATCTTAAGCTTTAGTGACGAGCGTTAAGCATTACAAATATGAATAAAATAAAAGAATCTATTCGCCGAAAATCGATCGAGCGCAAGGGGTACCGTCAGTTGTCACCAAGTCCGCCAAATCCACCACCACCGTCGAGGGAGAAAGCGCGATACTGGGAATGTCCTGAAGAAAAAACATCGAAGTCGCCAATGTCACCATCAACGTCGACAAAATATAAGTAAAACGGTATGTATCTTCTTTGTTTACAAATGCGTTTATGGTGACTAGTGTTAATGCATTATATTCTCTGTTAAAAACGAAGAGTACTCAACAAGTTTTTTTGTTCTCTTTTTCCAGAAAGCGCTGCTACTGATGGTGAAGCCATCAAACGCCGCTGATCGTAGACAATGCCCGAGCAACCAAACATCGCTGATGTTTGAGCCGCGGATACCTGCGTTCTTACTCGATGTCCAATTGCATTAAAAAAAATTTTTTTAACACTACATATAAAATTTCTTTTTAATACTACATATAAAATTAGAGTTTCTTCCTTGTTCACATATTAGATAGATAAGTTTAATTTTTAAGCAGTATTCACGAGAATTGATAATGGTTTGAAATTATGTATATCTTTATCTGAAGATGGCCCAATCACAGACTGAAACATGTAATAATTCGTACAATTTACAGATGTTCAAAAATTGACACATTTACATTGATTAAAAAATATTGAATGTTAAACAAATGTCCATCTTGATGTATTAATTAACAAAGATTGTAATAACTGACTCTTATATGTTCTTCGCTCATATTGTTATTTTATTAAATTTGATGAGTTCTTTACTAAATATATATAATTTTACATATAAAACGTAATAATAAATAAAATAATATTGTAATAATAATAATAAACAGTTTTTGTATTTTTTAAATCCCAGTTTTGTTTCTTTTAACCTTCCATGTACCTGATCCATCACAACGATTCTATATTATAGCTATTTTCTATTTAATAATTTTTTATACACATGTACAGTCATAAAAGATCCCTTCTGTACAAAAAAATAAAAGAGACACGAGTCGCATATTCCAACCACCCTATTTTATACGTATGTGTAAAGAAATTACATTATAATTCTTAGATTAAAAATTTTTTTTATTTATATTTCTTTTACATAATTTTTTCTTACACACAAAAAACTACAGCTAACAATTCGCAGTCGAGAAGCTGATTTTTATCAAAGTAGTCGCTAGAGCATATTACATTTGGTGTATCTTTAGCATCCGTTACAGTGGATGCGATATCTGAGAATCGTGTAAACACTTTGTATCAACTTTTTCGACAATACCAACCAATTGATCGAAAGCTAATTCAATGCATTTATCTAAGTTGAACATAAACAATATTGTTGATTCAGTCATCATTAAACGTACGTCGGATGATTCCAAGCATACAATTTTAGCATTTTCAATCGTACTGAATCGCACAATCAGCGGTCCAACGCTAATAAAATTGCCGTTGTGATGATTCCGAAGGCAGTTTTGAATGTTCCAACGTTGTTCATAGAGTCCTTTCCATGTTTCGATAGATAGTATTAATTCATTTCCACGATTATCTCCTATCGCAATCTCCACGTAGCTCGGTGGGTCAACGCTGACACCAATTTCTAGAAATTTGTATCCTGTACGTGTCAATGCGTATTTCCTGCCTAGTATGCGAACCGCACGATGCACGGGCGCGCTATAGAAAAATATAAAAGAAATATACTTAACTAAATAATTAATTTGAAAAAAGTATTTAAAAAATGGGGGATTCTTAAACTTACTTAGCACATCTTTTCGTAAATGATGGAGTTTCATCATTATTCTGAAGTGGAACGTAATAATTTTTTCGTGTGTTGCTTCCTACAGTGGAGTACATTACTGCTGCTGCTGCTGCTGCTGCTGTTGGACCTTTCGTACAAACGACTAAAAGCAATACTAAACGAAAGATGTGTACAGCTATAACCACAACAAATTGTGAGGGAGGGGATAGTTTTCGTAGGAAAGTAATACTTCTAAAATCGAAGAAGGGGCAGGTCGCCTCCTCTTTCCAAGAATTTCAAACGTGTCGCAACACGTTGTATCACGTCTTTCTACGTATTTTTCTTTGTTATGAGTTTATACATACGTTTATATACGTTCATACATACGTTCATACACACGTTCATACGTTTATACATACATACATACATACATACATACATACGTTCATACATACGTTTATACATACGTTCATACATATATACGTTTATACGTATATTCATATATACGTTTATACGGACATACCTTCATACATACGTTTAGACGTATATACGTTTATACATACGTTCATACATACATACGTTTATACGTACATACGTTTATACGTACATTTATACATACATTTATACATACGCTCATGTATTATAAAGGAAGGGAGGGGAAAAGAGAAATTTAAAACGTATTTAAAAAAAAATCTCATATTTTATTTAAACTTGATACATTTTTTTTTGACGTTGTGACCACCAGTTATGTATTTTAAATACATTTTGTAACGCACAATTCTTAACATGTTTTCCACATCGCATAGTATTGTTAACATCTAGATTATGTAAAGAATCTATATCTTTGTAATCAGTATCCAAGGTCTCAATGGTCAAGTTGTTGCTATCGAGTATCTCGGCCAGCCATTCACGTTTTTCATGTCCTTTAACGTATATGAGAGCATTATTGTCGTCACTCTCTTCCACACCAATTACAGCCATTGTAATCAGGCGTTTCACCATGTTGTACGGGATCATCCCGTCTTCCCATTGTAATCCATGGTGATAAGCACTCAGCCAGGAAGCGCAATACTGTTCTGATTTTGTCAAGAAACTCCATGGCATAGGGCATGTAAAAATGTAATGAGAGAGAATGGCTCCTTTTCTCAACACCGCCACTTCCTTTACGATAAATTTCTTTCCAACGATAAATCCTTGTAGATCCACAAACGTTGGTACAATCATGGTGAACGATTTTTTGAGACTACGATCAATTTCTTTGAATCGTATATTTTATAGCGTGTCGGAGAATGCACTTAGGTGATTTTGCGCACAACGTTGGTCAACGAATTGTACTGAACCACGCGATCGTGTATGATGAGACAATAGGCTGTATTTGCAGGCACGTTCTCCTTGCAGTCAAATTCTATGCGCACGTCCACGGTGGCGCTTTTGACGGATTCGTTTTGTCGCGAGCAGTCAATGACCGCAAAAGGTCCTTTCTCGGTAAATGAGAGCACATTGAGTAGCGTTTCGAAGCAGTCGATTCCATAATATGCTTTACGAAAACGCGCATACATATCAAACAGGATGGCGTATCTTTTTTTATGAAAATCCAAATTCAAATCATCGTACGGATAAAAATCTGAATTTAGATAGAGTTTCACGTTACTTAAATTACAAGCATCGAACACGCTTGCATCTTAAAGTACGTTGTTCTTTCGACCAGTCTACAGAGCAAAGATAACGTATCGCGGTTTCGCGTTGAGTAGCCGTTTTGACGGTCCATGAATGTTTGGTCGTATTTTGTAACAGAGGATACTCGTACAAATCCCATGAGCGAAAATTCATGCTTAGATAACGACCACTTTCCAATGCTCGTAGCATCGATAATTTATTTATTTCGCTCAATAACACGTGCGGCATCCGCCACTGCACTTTGAATAATTCAAGCATCGGGTCTGTCGCCGGATCTCCAATCATACAATTGTTATCGTTGCGCGATCTTATCAAAATCAATTCGTGGCGAGCGTTGACAATCAAGCGTTTGTAATCTTCGCAAAAGCCCAACAGCATGCTGAGCGGCACGCAAAAATTAAAATGTCCTTCCTCTGTATCAGACCTAGTGTTCCATCCGGCGTTTAGCGCAATCAAAGATTTGTCATACGTCAGCGACAGGTAGTTCTTGATGGTACTGGTAACTCCGACGTTTCTGTTGCGGTCAATCTCCATACCGTTGAGTTCGTATCGAATTTCATCAAACATGAACGCGACGCAATTATTTGCCAATACCACGGCAGCACCCTGGACATCGCTCTTCCTCATCAGTCTTCCCTCAACATATAGAAAGCTTTCGCACGGCAACGTGTATAAATCCTGTTGCTGTATGGGTATTCTTATCTCATTACTGTACCCAAACGTTGTGGCAAACGGATTGTACGTGTGAGTCTCAAACTTTACGATGCGATCGTCAAAGATCGGCTCACCGGTAATATTCAAGATATCAATCATCTTAAAAGTTGCGCACTGCGAATCCCAAAGATTGTAAAAATTTAACGTTCGACGCGTTAAGCTTCTTCTTGCTGATGCAGTCGGATGAGCGAGTGTTGTCGAGCTGTGACGTCACCGGCCTTGTAACGAATTCGTTATTTCTCCGCGTGCGCTCCGCTCCGTTCAATATAAGCATCACGCTTACGTTATCGTCGTCGCTGTCGCACGTGCAATCTGAGGGTGATCTCCTCTCGGCGAAAATCGATCAATCATCCGTTCTGATCGACGACACATATCGTTAGATCCGTAATGCTCCGTGCGGTGATTGGCAAGTAAATGATCTGCGCGGGACTTTCTGATATCTTATATCCCGGAGGCACGCTCGGCGAAAATTCATGTATCGTGTGTACACCTTTGCTGTTGCTGTACGCACCCGCGGTCACGTTACACTCTACTCGGATAACGTTTACGTTCATTATGTTGATCGACACGTCCGATTCGTGCCATCTTCGCGGTCGCAGTATACGCTTCGACGAGAATCCCAGCAGCTATCCAATGCTGTTGGGCTTGCCAAAGTTTATTCTGTAGGCGCATCTAATCTCGCATCTCATCGTGTTGTAGTTTGCATGGATTGTTATCGGATATTCGGCACCCTCGCCATCGTCGTCATCATTGGTGTTATAGTTGTTATTGTTGCTATTGTCACCGCGCAAAAGCACTATGTCAACGGTTTCAAGCGCGTCGCGGCGCGAACGTAAAATTGCACTTTTCAAAAATTCATTTATGTCTCGTACTTCGTACAAACCTTCGGGAATTGTAATTTCTGCATCGTCTTTGTCGAAATAAAATTTATTGTTCGATTCGTTTACATTCGGTATCGTGTGATAAGTCTCAAAAATCATCAGGCCGAGCTCGTAATCACCGTCACTCAAATCTATGGCGGGGAAGTAGTTCGCCGCGAGGAGGCTGCTCTTC
>NW_017296079.1:40653-41068 GCF_001594075.2 Trachymyrmex cornetzi
GGGTCCCGTCACATCGTCCAGATTCACGATACCGCTTTCGTTTCGACGCGCGCCGCTCGACGGTAACGCGTTACGCATGAAAACACCTCTAAAGGACGGTACGCGCATACGTCTCGCGAGCATGTCCAATTGCACATTGGTAGTTGCACCCGAAGGCATTTTTATCGCCTCTTTGGCGTTTTTTTTTCTTCACTGCTATGCCCTATCCGCCTCCATATTTATGCGGAGCGAGATACAGTCCGCGACCCTGTTCCATCGCGCGATCGTGACGTTGCAGCTCCTCGAGCTGACGTCGCGCGGCTTTGCTATTGTTTACCGCTTTCGATTATTACACGCTGGCCGCTCCACCAATCAAGGATCCGAGCGCGCCCAATATTGGCAGAAACGGTAACGCACCGCCTCGTTTCGCTGTCGG
>NW_017296079.1:41164-43024 GCF_001594075.2 Trachymyrmex cornetzi
GCGGCGGCTCTCTCGCTCAGAGCCGAATCTTTCGCGGTGACGCGTCCTAGCGCTTTATCGGCTAGTACCTTGTCCGCCGCGTGTCTATCGGTGAGGTCGTTGCTCCGAGAATACGCAATGTCGTGTTCTCGACACGCCGCGTCCAGTGGATTTATATCAGTATCACCTCTGGCTAATCGCTTCGTAAGTCAAGTGCCCGGACCGCAAAACTAGTAGCCCGGGATATGTAACTCGAAAGGAAGCGCGTTTATCGCTCTATTCAACAGGCTACGCCCGACGTTGACATTCGCTACAGTCCTTTATCTTCGGTGCTGGACCGTCAATGTGTGTCCGCTGCCACGGTTGATTGTAGTGCTCGTCGCAGCGACGATACGTTCGAACCTCCGAATCCGCCTTCACATGTTCCGGAAGCTTGTCCCACACACGGTCGATATAGTCACCGTACATTCGTAACAGTATGACCTTCGGTATATACCGCAACTACTCTGCGCTCAAATCCAGAATGTCGGAAGGATGATACAGCGAAAGATACATTTTATTACTGCGCGACTCGCAGATTCGCGCACCTTTAAATAGGTAGTCGAGAGCGCACAGCCCGTAGTGCGAGCATGAAATTCGTATTGCAACCGTTGGCGATACGCGTCAAGAACTGCGACGCGAAATCACGAATAATGGGAAGCGGCATGGAGAAGCGCAAGCACGGCAAAATGTTGCCGAGTACTATACGCGCGATCATTTGCGGCCCGTCGAATTGCGGTAAAACCAACGTTCTCGTAAACTTACTCGTGAGTCCGAACGGCGTACATTTCGAGAACGTATACGTCTACTCGAAATCGTTGCAACAGCCAAAGTATCAATATCTCGAAAATTTGTTTACATCTATCGACGAAATCTGTTACTTTACGTTCTCAACAGCGACATCTTTCCACCGAGCGAGGCGCGTCCGAATTCTATTTTTATCTTTGATGACGTAGCATGCGACAAGCAGGATGTAATGAGAAAATACTTTTCGATGGGCCGTCACGCGAACGTCGACTGCTTCTATCTCTGTCAGACGTACGCAAGGATACCTAAACATCTGATACGCGACAATGCGAATCTGCTGATCCTGTTCAAACAGGATGGTACCAACTTGTAACACGTTTATAACGATCATGTAAATACCGACATATCATACGACGAATTTTGCGCGTTGTGCCGCGACTGTTGGCAACAAAAATATGGATTCGTAGTGATGGACAAAGATAGTGCGCTCACAAATGGACGATACCGAAAAGGATTTAACGAGTTCGCGATACCGTAACGTGACCAGTCGTTGTCGATACTTCGTCACATTACTTAGATACACGGACGAACATGGCAGATGTGCGCAAGCGTGAAAAAATCGCGAGGGAGATCGAGAAGACGAGCGAGTCTATCCGCAAGAAACGTCGCGCTCTTAAGACCGGTAGAATCGAGGAAGACATCGCGTTAGATAGACATTTTAAACCTCTTATCGAGCCGCTGCGACTTTTTGTCGACAGCCCCGGCAAGCGCGCAACAAAGAGAGAGCCGCGCGACGAAGATGCAGCGTCCACCCCTAAACGTGAGAGGAAGGAGGAGCAACGAAAGGAGGAGCAACAAGAGGAGGGAGTGGCGAGCGAGACGTTCGAATATTTCGCGACCCCGCGTAAATTAGATGATCTATCGCACGATCGTGTACAGCCGGCAACCTCCACTCCACGTACAGCGATCATACCGACGATAGAATCGTTGAAGAACGTTTTCGAAACGACGGAAGACTCGTTACCAACGAAGGTTCAAAATCAGCTGCAAACGTCGGAAGGTCGAGAGACGTTGCGAGCCAGCTTGGGCCCGCTG
>NW_017296079.1:43091-43516 GCF_001594075.2 Trachymyrmex cornetzi
CTACACAGGGATGGATTGATGTTTGGCAATAAACGTTTCGACGTGGATAACGCGGACAATATAATTATCGATGGCGTACGATACGCCGGTACACTCGGTCTTTATGAATTGATTTTCAAAAGAATGCCTGACGAACTCCTCTACACGGAAGACGATATGAACAAGTACAAGAGCATGCTGCTGGCGACGGACGCGCACAAACACAAGCATCATTCCCTGGGTCGAATATCGGGCAACAGGGGAGACAAGTACAAATACATAATCGCGCCATTCATGTCGATAACACCCAAGAAACAGATTCAGAAATCTGGAAAGGGATTACCTCGCGCAATGACGCTAAACGATAACGCGATCGATTACGTGCACTGGGACGATCCCAACGAGTTGGTGGATCGTCTACGATTGCTCGACGCTTCGCACCGAGC
>NW_017296079.1:43537-44845 GCF_001594075.2 Trachymyrmex cornetzi
AGATGCAGTCGATCATCGAGGAACTCCGCGAAGCCGGTCTTATTATAAATTAAATCGTATCGATGAACCGAGTCAGTCGAGTGACAACGGTGAGAAAAAATACATTATTTTCTTGTGTATTACACGTCGAATCATGAAAAAGAGATCCAATGAAAAGAGAAAAGTTAGCTCTGAGAGACGTCGACTCGTCGAGGAATTGCACGCTCCTGCGAGAAGAAATTTTCCGCGAAGGCGCATCATTGTCCGGGGGTATGATGATCTGTGGCAGGCTGACATCGTCTAGATGCATCCATACTCGCGTTTCAACAGAGGCCATCACTACATACTCACCGTCATCGATGTGTTGAGCAAGTATGCGTGGGCCATACCGCTCAAGAGTAAAGGTGGAAGCGAGACGGCTATCGATGAGATAATTCGAAAGAGCAAGAGATGTCCAAAAAACCTACAAATCGATATGGGAAAAAAATTTTACAACGTTGATGTGCAACGGCTCTTGAAAAAACACAACATCAATCATTATTCCACGTACTCCGTAATGAAAGCAACAGTCGTCGAACGATTCAATCGCACATTAAAAACGACATGTGGAAGATGTTTACACTTAACGGAAAATATAAGTGGATCAATGCGCTGTCGCAGCTTGTATCAGATTATAACACGCGCAAGCATCGCACCATCGGCATGCGACCCATCGACGTTACCCCCACGATCGCTGAAAAACTCTTGGCCACGGTATATAGCAACGTAAAGATCGCGAGTCCGGCAAAATTCAAAGTAGGCGATTCGGTACGTGTGAGCAAATATAAAACCGTCTTCGAGAAAGGTTACACGCCAAATTGAACCACCGAGGTGTTTAAAATCGCTAAAGTGCAGCATACTCATCCTGTAACCTATCTACTGGATGACTATCGCGAAAAATCTATCTCTGGAGCGTTCTATGAACATGAGTTACATCGCGCGGCTTATCCGGACGTGTATCTCGTGGAGAAAGTATTGCGCAGGAGAGGTGACGAGGTTTACGTAAAATGGTTGGGATTCGATGCATCGCACAATTCTTGGATACACAAGGATAACATAATTTAATTCATATAATCTGTATTTTTCATTAAAAATGTATTTATTTTTAAACATAAAAATATATAAAAATATATGAAATACATAAGATGTATGAAACGTTTATTATTTATACCCATTTTTTCGATTTAATATATAAAAAATCTTTATTTTTTACTATAAATGTAGTGCTATACACAGTAATTATTTATACATTTCTATAATAAAATTACAGAACCTTTTTTTTCGTCAAAG
>NW_017296079.1:44927-51936 GCF_001594075.2 Trachymyrmex cornetzi
CGTCGTACGGACTTAGAGCGATTTTCGTCTCAGATATCGTATATACTTGATGTAATTTTGATCTTATGCATGACTGTTGGCGAGTCATTTCAATTTCATCGTTTAAACATCGGGTGCAATCATCGAACGTTATAGTTCGCGCTACGATGTTACTTTTGACACCTTTCGCCTTTTTTGGGTCCTTTTTACCATCCACCCTTAACGCATACATTTTCGCTCTGAGTCCGACGAATTCAGTCAATACTGCGCCATTATTTTCATCCTTCATTAAACCTGGCACTTTTTTGTTCGCAAGTAGTATACCATATACATTATCGGGAGAATAATCACTCGTGTCGAACCTAATGATATCACGCTTCATTTGTTCATAAACGTCATCACACTCGATGCGATATATGAGACTATCAGTGTCTGTGTACATAATTTCACATTTTTTGCGATACAGCGGTAACATATATTCGTGGTGAAATTCATACAAACAGACCTTCGATATATCGAGTATACACATTCCTACGTAGATCGGTTTGTTGAATTTCACCTCAAGTTTACGAATTTCAATTGCTATCAGATTTTCAGAAAATACACTTCTGCTATGAAAATTCGGCTTCGCGATCATTGCCTCTGCGCCGTATCGTCCATCCCATTGCGTTAATAATTTTACATCGGTGTGATTGCGCACGTTCTCCATGGTTTTGCCGAATACTGCATTATTCATTAACTTAAATAAATTTTTCTCAAAATCATTCTTCGCGAGCGTTCTAAATTTTGTGTTAAGCTCTATGTAATCGCGAAGCCATGGTGACTGTGCGAATTGCAATACGCGATGAATCTTTGTTACATGAAGACCGTGACGCATGCATTGTTGTAAATTGCGATAATGTATAACGTAACGTTTTTTGTCATACACAGTCGCTAAAAGTTTATCCTGCTGCTTGCCAGGTGGTTTATCACGCGTTGGACAGAATGATAGGTCAACGTGCTCGTCGTGCAGACGCTCCGGATATTCTAAGTCAACCTCAAGAACATAACCTGTAAGCGAATCCTGAGCAATCGCGCTAACGTTAAAGTCCGAGACGTTTTCGACCCATTGAAATTTGGCGTATGGCAACGGCTGACACATCGCCCATCCGTATAGATTATTAACATCGAAGTACATCAAATACGTAGAAGGTTTCGATGGATCGTGCGACTGCATATATTTGTTATTATACCTCGCGCGTACCTGCTGGAACATTGACTAAGACCGCCGCGTATACCGCGCTCGATAAACATCACCATATCGATGTCGGTAAGCAGTTCGAAATTTACGCGTGTATGTTTCAACATAGCGTCCCACGTAAAACCTGGTAAAGTATAATAATATGCAGGGTCGAGGCCGTAACTTTCAATACATTTATCGCGAAAATTTTCAAAAATGTCAGCTAACAGCAACACGTCCGTTTTTAAATATAGATCGCTGTATTCACCCAAGGTTTGAACAGAGAACTGTTGCCAAACGTTCACGGCGTGCGCGTAATCGTTTTCGGATACGGTGTCACCGGTCAAGGAACTGTAGAATGACTCGCGCGATGGTAAACGCGTATCCTGCAGCTTGTCGGCACAATCAATGTATTCGTATGGAAAAATCTCTTTTCGTATCAGTAACTTGAAATCATCTTCGGACAAATTTTGAAATTCGCATTGTAAAATTCGAAATTCATTTTTATTGAGAAAGAATGCTAATTTATCGAGACTGCTACTTAAAAATTTATAAGAATCTATGAACCGTAATTTTATGTTATTTCGCGAATCTGATCTTTCAGCGGTATCTTTAACATTTTTTGTAAATGATATATATTTTTCCTTTGTTGTTGGTAGTAATTCTATACTGCTTTCATATGCTGTAGCTATTTCTTTGATAATAAAATGTGAATCATAGCCTGATAAATTGTGGAAAACTATGGGAATAAAATATGAGTTTTTATAATTTAAATTGCACACAATTTGAATGCGCGGGACCCCTGTAACGACCGATTAAATGGCAATGGTCTCTTACTCGATTATCGTCTGGCGCGAAAGGCTTTTCACACACGTGACAATGCGTCGCGCTGTGCAATGTCTCCCGCTGTTCGCTTGACAAAGTTTCCATGGGGACATTAGCTACTAAAATTTTTTTTACGGAATTTGCTAAACTTCTCAGTTCTTCAACGAACCATGAAACGCAATCCGGATCGCGACGAAATCGATATTTTGATAGCGAATTGTCGTATGAATAGCGCACGTAATATCCTATGCTAAATACTTGATGATGATGATGATACGTGACCGTAGATGCTTCCTGATCGCCATCAGTTTTCTCGAGGATGCATTTTAAATCAGCGTAAACGACAAATGGAACTCGTTCCTTCCTATTATAGTTGTTATATAAAACTCAGCCACTTGTTGTCATTGCTCGGTAGTCGGATAGCGCAGTCGTTTATCCGTTGGCAATCTACTATGTGTAACTGTAATCTCTCGTTAGAATGAAAATAATGTAAACAGCTGCAAATAAAAAATAAATGATTTTTTTATTTTATTTTTTAAAAAGAATTTGCTTTTATTAATCATATACTTACCGATCGCAAATGTACTTTTGGTCATTATGTTTGTTCAATTGCTTGCTCATGAGCCAAGACAGATTCTTGATCCATGCGAAATGGCCCACATTGTCGTCTCGCGGATCTCGCAAATATAGTAAATTGACATGTTTCTCCTTTTTGTCGTCGGTGAGTCGTATCAGGAGAACGTTTAGCGTATTTTGTCTCTCGATAACATATACGTTAATAGACACGTCGTTGAGACGTTCGAATTTTGTTACGTCTTTTAACGTTATAGAAAATTCTATATTTTGGAAATTCAGCACCGTCGTATAGTGTGGGTAGGAAGATTCGCGATCCGCGTTTCTTTTGGCTGGGTACAGAGTGGCGACCACCGACCACGCGAAGCATGCATTGTCCATCGATCGCACGTTAATCACCGCTCTCTTTGTCATTATCTCTCGCGGCACTTCGAAGCGACATCCTGCGCGCAATGGATTACACTTTTTGATGTTTATTGTAAGATTCATGATTCGCGACAATGCCCACCCACTGTCACGTTCTTGAAACTCCTCCAAAGATGCCAACGTAGGTTCGATGACGTGCCGCTCGTACCACTCACGCAAGTTCGATGTTTGAAAGAGTTCGTAGTTTTTAGTATTAATACTTTTATTGGCACGTTTATCGCCCGTCGCAAATTCGCCGTTAAATATGGTGTTCACTTTTATACAGTTGTGTCTTTCTATTGTATCTTGCACTCGCTTGAGCACTACACTGCTGACGTCTTCTAAAAATCGTCGCGGCTTGATATAGTTCGCGTTAATTACCGCACCGGTTAAAATTCGATTTTTAAACGCCGCATCGATCTCTCGCCAAACAAAAGATCTTTCCACGTTATTGTCACTGTTATTGCTAGTGCTCGCGTAATCACCACCAAAATGCAGAAATCGTCTTTCTAATTGAGTCTTCGTACCCTCGAGTCGTGCAATTGTAGCGATTAGAGATTGCCTGCATCCAATGGAGAGCCGTGGACGCTTGACATGATTGCATTCTTCAAGCTGGTTAATTAATTCATTGCACTCTTCTATCCACGCGAAACACTCCCTTAAGTTAGTAATTTGGTGGGATTGATTCAACAGATCGCTCTCTGCTTGATTGAAATCTCGATCCATGTTTACAACGATTTACTAACAGTAAAGTAAGACGAGTTCGCTCTCGTAGATTTCAGCGTAATATAATCTGACACATTTCTAGACTGAATTCATTTTCGTCTGCAATTCCCTCTTTTCAGAGTAGAGCATTATGTGCTCATTTTTCAAAGAATTTTTAAAAAAACGCTCTACCCTCATAAAAGTTTACGAAAATACAATTCTATCAAGTTTCACTTACCTACTAACCTTGAAACATATTACAAAAACATGTTCGAATGTCATGTCCTTTCCAAAAAAAGAATAAAGAATTGAGGTTCTTTTATCAAGGAAGACATTGCGTTTTATATCATCGATTTCGATAGCAGCCAGATGCTGGCGCTCAATCGATTAATTATGAAACTTGACCGTATTTAGGTATTTAAAATAATTGTATCTAGAAAAATTACATTACGCTATATCTTGATCGAAAAACCGTTGGATATACCGGCGAATACTCTTTGTAAAACTTTTCATTTTATAACTATCTGTTTTTTTTTGTTCATGGCAATATTTCCTTTTTTTTGTGATATTTTTTGTTGTCTTGTACGTGCCTGCAGTCCCCAAAATCTGGGATGCCTTACTGCCACTCCGCATACGCCGCCACCGAAGAATCCCCCGCGCCCCGCATTCCCCTCGGAGTTCCCGAATTAGAACTCTCATATATATACTACTTACCTAACGATTCTCTCTCTCTCTCTCTCTCTCTCTCTCTCTCTCTCTCTCTCTCTCTCACCGACCTCCACAAACACTCCTTCCTCGGCCTCCCACTCCCCCAATTTCGTGACCTCTACTTTCCTCATTACCATGCCCCTTCTCATCTCTTCCCCATAGAACTTCTCTCTCAATCCCCATACACTCTCTCCCTCTCTCTCCCTCTTTCTCTTCCTCATTCATTCCTTCATTCACTCTCACTCCCACACTCTCCTGCACTTTCCTTCTTTCCTCCTCCACCTCCCTCATCCAACATTTCCCCTCCCCTTCATCCCCCAACATTGTATCCACCACCTCCTGCCATCCCCCTTCCAACCCCACCCACAAACTCCTACATTCCTCCCACATATGTTCCCACGATTCCACTCCACTCTCACATATCCTACACTTCTTCCCCTCCTCTCCTTCCCAATATCTTCTTTCCCTCATCTCATTCCATAATCTAAATGATTTTCAGTTCTATTCAATTTTAGAACACAGCCTAAGGCTGAAGTCACATGGAGCGATTCATGCAGCAGTGGTTCACGCGGTAGTAAATCGTAAAGTAATAATAGAAACAGATATTTTGCAGAAAATATAAAAGTACTTCGTGATTGGTTGAATTTTGTTCCGCTGCCACATGAACAGCTCCATGTTAAAGACCTATAATCAAAGACGCGCCAACTGTCCCCCACTACTTCTGTCCGACATCTTGTACCCGTGAATTCTAACGTAACCTAATTCTCGTAATGATCATGTCAACAAAGTGAAGTTGGAGTACCAGTCGTAAGTGAGGCGTTTGATTTAAGTTATTTTTTCCTTTATTATCATCTAAAAGTCTATTACCATCCAAATGTAATAGTAGTAATGACTCAATTATACAAATTTTGACTTATAACGTGGAAGTATGATTTTGAGAGAATGTGATTTTACATTGGATAAGAACCTAATATTAAAAATACTTTTTTCCTGATTTTCCAATATTTTTATTGTTTCCTTTTACTTTTATTGTTTTTACTTTTTTATTTTTTTATATTTTCATTGAAAAAGTCATGTGTATGTGATGTTAACTTAGGAAATATTGAAACTACACACTGCCACAGTTCTGACCTTTCACCTTCAGAAGAATCAGAGATGTTGCAAACTCTACAGAGGGAATGTACAGGGTGTTGCAGATACATACTAGGCAGTACAACGGGTTGCGTGGGCAAACTTTGCAGGGGCAGGCCGGGCAGGCGCGGTTCAGTAAGTAATGACGGTGCAGCGTAGATAATGACGGCACCTCTATATCGACAAATTCAGTAGCGTGCCTGACGTTCTGACGGACTTTGTCCTCATGAAAAAGAGCCAAAACGACAATTAAAGACGAAAAATTTTAAAAATGTTACGTGAAAGAACATTTTTCATACATATAAATATATATAAACGCATATAATTAAATTCAAAATATTTCCATATATTCTTCTTTCTTTATAAAATTAGTGTCGGCGACAAGCAAAAATAGTAATAATAATAATAATGAAAAAGGATAATAAAAGGAATAATTTTCGCATTGTTTCTTTTACGAAAAATTAAAATTGAAAAAGTGAGAAAGAATTGCTCAAATGATTTATACAAATTTATATCTAATCAATATTATTTAATTTTTCAAACTTGACTTTTTATAAAACAAATAATGCAAAAATTATACTCGTAATTATTTTTTTTTATGTTTTCCTATTATTACTATTTTCTTCTACCTAACAGTAATTTTACAAAAGAAAGAAGAATGTGTGATAATATATATGAACATATTTCTTATATAATTATATATGTTTCTCCATGACAAATTATTTATTGATTAACGGATATGATACAACAATTTTCTTTCTTAATTTTTTTATTTTTCGTTTTGGCGTTGTTAGTTTATATCGAATTTTGGGAAAAAAGAGAAAGCATATTGATTCTGTAAGAATAATAGGTATGTTGCGAGCGAAGTGAGTAATGTTTATGAATTGAATGTGTAATTTATGAGTGACAAAAGATAAAAAGGACAGTTAAATGATGATTAATCAAAGAGGTTTGGGATTGAGAGAGATGTTCTTGTAATAGAAATAAATATCTGCGTTATCTGAGGAAAAAACTCCTTTCTCTTGGCTAAAACTGCAATTCCGTTCTGTATTCCAGAATGGTCAGTTTTAGGAAAAATCGAGCAATCTGAAGCGCAGCATAGAATAATCGTAATTTAACCGATGACAGCCGACGAATGCTACAAACGACGTTTTTAACATAAGTACAATGCAACAGGTAAAAAGAATCGTTAGCAAACTTAATTCAGTACTCGGGCTGTGATCTTTAAAGTTTGTCGAGTTTTAAAAGTGTTGATCACTAACGATAATTGATATAGGTAGATATAAGATGATATCGTTTATTCCGAATATGCGAGATAAAAATATAATGCAAAGAGTATAAGAAAATATTCCAGTTGAAAACTTTTTTCATATATATGTGTGAAAACTATTTATTGATATTAATACTTTATAATGTTTTTAATAATATTTTACAAGAGGTGTTCAAAATATCCACCCGACTCTT
>NW_017296079.1:52532-53409 GCF_001594075.2 Trachymyrmex cornetzi
AAGTGAGTAATGTTTTTGAATTGAATGTGTAATTTATGAGTGACAAAAGATAAAAAGGACAGTTAAATGATGATGATTAATCAAAGAGGTTTGGGACTGAGAGAGATGTTCTTGTAATAGAAATAAATATCTGCGTTATCTGAGGAAAAAACTCCTTTCTCTTAGTTAAAACTGCAATTCCGTTCTGTATTCCAGAATGATCAGTTTCAGGAAAAATCGAGCAATCTGAAGCGCAGAATAGAATAATCGTAATTTAACCGATGACAGCCGACGAATGCTACAAACGACGTTTTTAACATAAGTACAATGCAACAGGTAAAAAGAATCGTTAGCAAAATTAATTCAGTACTCAGGCCCTGATCTTTAAAGTTTGTAGAATTTTAAAAATGTTGGTCACTAACGATGATTGATATAGGTAGACAGAAGACGATATCGTGTATTCCGAATATGCGAGATAAAAATATAAAGAGTATAAGGAAATATTCCAGTTGAAAACTTTTTTCACATATATGTGTGAAAACTATTTATTGATATTAATACTTTATAATGTTTTTAATAATATTTTACAAGAGGTGTTCAAAATATCCACCCGACTCTTCTAAACATACTGCAACTCTCCGCATGAAGCTTTGTCGTACTTTATGTATTATTGCAGGTGTAATGTTACGACTTGCTTCTTGTATTCTTTGTATTAAATCTTCTCGATTGCGTGGCAGTGTCTGATACACCTGAATCTCGTATGTAACTCTAGGTGATCGCAATGGCCACTCACGGAAATCGTTGTGAATGCCTATTTATCAGGGTTGGGTAGTGCCAAGTTAAAAAGCTAAAAGTTAAGTTAAAAAGTTGAAAAGTTAAATAATTTTAACTTAACTTA
>NW_017296079.1:53510-56984 GCF_001594075.2 Trachymyrmex cornetzi
AGACTCAAACATATACTTCATTTAGAACATACTCTATATTTTACTTAAAAGTTTTGTTTGTATATATTATTTACATTATATATGATTTCAATCTAACAAAAACCGTATATTTTAATGTATCTAATGTTTGATAGGTTGAAATCTATATATATATATATAACAATATAATAAACAAAAAGTTTAAATAAAATATAGAGTATATTCTAAATAACGTATATGTTTGTCATTTCCGTTATTTGTAAGACTCTGAAATCATAAAATAGAAAGAAATTTAACTTTTAATTTTTCAATTACTTTTTTTTATTAACTTAACTTTTAATTCAATTAATTTTATTATACATTAACTTGTATTTTAACTAAGTTAAATTTCCAAGGTTGTTAACTTTAACTTAACTTAGTTAAAAAAAAAAATTAACTTACCCAACTCTGCTATTTATCTGAGCGAAAATCGATTATTCAAATGCACAAGGGAGAACAAAAATATGGGCTGGATAATCGTCTTGCTAGTATACAATATTTGATAATATATTTCATGGAACATCAAATTTAGCAGTTTCTTTCAAGATCTTTGAATAAACTTGTGCTGTGATATTGATATCTTTTGAAAAATGTGTGATCCGATAATTACACTGTCCAAAATTCCAATTCAAACGTTAACATTACATTGTCCCTTGATGTGTGTTTCTTTCTGGCAATTCTCTTCCGAATAATGGTATTCATTATGGCGATTAATAATACTGTCACTACAAAAAGTGCATTTTTGTGTCCTTAAGATTCTTTTCAGAAAGTCATCATTTGCAGGCTTTTAAATGCAACTGGCTAATTATTAAAGTATTGAAATTATTTGGTCTGAGATCCAATCGCAAAATTTTTTCGATGAGGTAAATCTTGAGGAAAAAACTTTAACGTTGTGTTCTTTGAAAGAATTCTAGACTGTTCCTTATTATTTTGTGCAGCTTGGTGTGATCTATATTAAGATCCCGCGCAATTCGCAACCTGGTGCTAGTATGCGGATTTGCTAAAACCACATCTCTCACAAGATTCATTATTACTCCATTGCGTTGGCGTATATGTTTCGTGAACGTTTTGGTGCATGAAGAGTACCATGTTGGCAAATTCAACAATATAATGTATCGAACAACGCATGTGACGGCTGCTGCTTATTAGGGAAGTCATTAATGTATAAAACTGCAGATATACTGTCATTTTTATAGCATTTTCCATAAAAGAGCAACATATTTCTTAACTCTGTATTGGTGTAACGAAGCATCGTTAACTTACGTTTTCGCTCCCAACAGCTTGGGGCCGATTGTCTTTTGTCAGATTCGCGTTATAGATGTATACGAAAGGAGAAAGACTCTGATAAAAGACAATCGGTACGCCCAGTTGTTGGTGAAAACGTGAATCAACGATGCCTCGTTATACTAACGAAGAGTTAGCGAATATGCTGCTCATTTATGGCGAATGTCATAAAACTGAAAGGATGGCCACAGTTCTGTACGCTAATCGTTTCCCCGATAAGCAGCGACCATCACATGCACTGTTCGGACAATTGTATCGTCGAATTTGCCAATATTGCATTCTTCATGCGCCAAAACGTCCACGAAACAAACGCAAACACGATGAGATAATAATTGATCAAGTAAGAGATGCAGTTTTAGCAAATCCGCATACTAGCACCAGATGTATTGCGCGTGATTTAAATACAGACCACACCAAGGTGCACAGAATAATAAAAAATAATTTAGGATGGCATCCTTTCAAAAGACACACAACGCAAAAATTGTTCTCACAAGATTTGCCTCGCCGAGAAAGATTTTGTGATTGGATATTAGACCAAATAAGTTCTATATTTTAATAATTTATTAGCCATTTTGCTTTCAAAAGCTATAATACTACGGGATCTTAATAAACTTTCAATTGTCAGCTTGTTTTTACATCGTGCGAATCACCGTACCTTATAAAGCCTATGCATTGAAACGTTAACTAATAAAAATAATAACCATTTTATATATGTATATATGTTGTATATATAATGATTATTATATTTATTGTATAAAATACGTAATAGAAAAACGATGCTAATTAAAGAAAATGAAAAGTATGAAAAAATACAACTGTATTGTTATATACTCTCATCATACAGGTTGACATAGACAATGTTGGGAATGATGGATTTTTGAGAAGAATCTTATAGACAGACGAACGCACTTTCCGAAGTGACGGGAATATCAATCGGCATAATGAGCACTATTATGCGGAAGAAAATCCCCATTGTCGGAAAGAAATACATATCCAGGGGCAATATCATGTCAACGTTTGGATGGGCATTGTAGACAATACAATAATTGGACCGTACTTCTTTTCAGACGATATAAATGTTACGGCACAAATATATTTAGAGTTTCTGGAAGAAACACTTCCAACTTTGTTAGAGGATGTGTCATTAAACATCTTACCTAATATCATATACCAGCAAGACGGTCATCCAGCTCATACATCTATTCTTACCCGAATTATTTTGAACCGGAGATTTTTGAATAGATGGATAGGCATTCACAGTAATCTTCACGAGTGGCCACCGCGATCACCTGATCTCACACCTATGGATTTTTTTGCGTGGTGCTACATACGAGATCAGGTGTATCAGACACTGCCACGCAATCCAGAAGATTTAATACAAAAATACAAAAAGCAAGTGTCGTAACATTACATCTGCAATAATACATAAAGTACGACAAAGCTTCTTGCGGAGAGTTACAGTATGTTTAGAAGAGTCGGGTGGATATTTTGAACACCTCTTGTAAAATATTATTAAAAACATTATAAAGTATTAATATCAATAAATAGTTTTCACACATATATATGAAAAAAGTTTTCAACTGGAATATTTTCTTATACTCTTTGCATTATATTTTTATCTCGCATATTCGGAATAAACGATATCATCTTATATCTACCTATATCAATTATCGTTAGTGATCAACACTTTTAAAACTCGACAAACTTTAAAGATCACAGCCCGAGTACTGAATTAAGTTTGCTAACGATTCTTTTTACCTGTTGCATTGTACTTATGTTAAAAACGTCGTTTGTAGCATTCGTCGGCTGTCATCGGTTAAATTACGATTATTCTATTCTGCGCTTCAGATTGCTCGATTTTTCCTGAAACTGATCATTCTGGAATACAGAACGGAATTGCAGTTTTAACTAAGAGAAAGGAGTTTTTTCCTCAGATAACGCAGATATTTATTTCTATTACAAGAACATCTCTCTCAGTCCCAAACCTCTTTGATTAATCATCATCATTTAACTGTCCTTTTTATCTTTTGTCACTCATAAATTACACATTCAATTCAAAAACATTACTCACTTTGCTCGCAACATACCTATTATTCTTACAGAATCAATATGCTTTCTCTTTCTTCCCAAAATTCGATATAAACTAACAACGCCAAAACGAAAAATAAAAAA
>NW_017296079.1:57278-70429 GCF_001594075.2 Trachymyrmex cornetzi
CGAAGCCAATGTCACATTTATAAAATTCAAAATGGCGGATCCAAGATGGCGGACGTAAAATCAAAAATTTTCATAAGGTTACTTCAAATTTTTGATTTTACGTCCGCCATCTTGGATACGCCATTTTGAATTTTATAAATGTGACATTGGATTCGTAAACACCGACCCCAAAAACAGTCAAGTAGTGATTTGTATGAGCTCAGCTCAATGTAATTAAATAATTTGCATTTTCATCATAATCACTAGGAATTGGAAGCTTAAAACCTTCTTTTTCAAAAACTATAAAATTTTTTTCAAAACCATCCTATATGGTTTTTGTAGGGGAGGAACCAAGCTTTAATTTGAGCACAAATTCAAGTCTCTAGCACGTCAGGTTTCAGAGAAAATTAGGGGTGAAAACACTCAAAAACACGTTTTTTGGAATCTTTACCCCCACTTTTCTCAAAATCATGACGTGATAGGCACTTTTCGACTTCGGATTCGTGTTCAGCGCACAAAAATACGTCGGATATCACTCTGATATTAAAAAAAAAAAAAAAAGTGAATTTTGCAGACCTGTGTAATTTGTCATGGATAAACATATGTAATTATATACGAAATATGTTCATATATATTATCACACATTCTTCTTTCTTTTGAAAAATTACTGTTAGGTAGAAGAAAATAGTAATAATAGGAAAACATAAAAAAAATAATTACGAGTATAATTTTTGCTTTATAAAAATTATTTGTTTTATAAAAAGTCAAGTTTGAAAAATTAAATAATATTGCTTAGATATAAATTTGTATAAATCATTTGAGCAATTCTTTCTCATTTTTTCAATTTTAATTTTTCGTAAAAGAAACAATGCGAAAATTATTCTTTTTATTAATATTCTTGAGGCTTTCACGGGTGTTTCCTATATGACATATGTCATATTCTTTTTATTATCCTTTTTCATTATTATTATTATTATTACTATTTTTGCTTGTCGCCGACACTAATTTTATAAAGAAAGAAGAATATATGGAAATATTTTGAATTTAATTATATGCGTTTATATATATTTATATGTATGAAAAATGTTCTTTCACGTAACATTTTTAAAATTTTTCGTCTTTAATTGTCATTTTGGCTCTTTTTCATGAGGACAAAGTCCGTCAGAACGTCTGGCACGCTACTGAATTTGTCGATATAGAGGTGCCGTCATTATCTACGCTGCACCATCATTACTTACTGAACCGCGCCTGCCCGGCCTGCCCCTGCAAAGTTTGCCCACGCAACCCGTCGTACTGCCTAGTATGTATCTGCAACACTCTGTACGATCGCATCCGAAATCATCAGATATTTGAAGTTGAAAAATAAAAGAATACTTAGGAGAATTAACATAATCCTACGTGAAACGAATCGAATGAAATACAATTGATTGGTAATATTGATGGAACATATGATTGAGTACAACAAATAAAAAAATAATATATACATGATTTTATTGTTTTTTCAAATTTTTATCACATGTTATGCTAACATTGACTAAAATGTTAATAACAATATGTTAATAACAGTATACATTTTCTGTAGCCGAATTTTCATTATTTTCTGTAGGCACTGCAAGACGTCGAAGCCTTCTGGATCCATCAACACGCACTGTTTCCCACTGTTGCATCAAAATGATCCTAGAGTTAACAAAATTAGTCATTGTATTTGTTGGATTCTGGTTATCTTGAGAGAAATGATTACAGTGTAAATTGATCTAATGATATATTGTTCAATAAAATACAAGGAGAAAGTCTCGTTAAAACCATTACAACACAAATATATCGCAACGAACGTGCACTCGCACCGCGTAATGCTATAGGCTAGTAGTATCGATTATCTTAGTTAGACGCTCGATAGATCGATGTCGCAATGTTAGGCGCGCCATGTTCAACACCTCCACTCGCGCTAATATTGCTTACATTATACAATCCTAGCATAGGATACATTTTTGACAGCTTACACTTAGTCAAAATTTTGGTAAAAATATCGGAAACATTTTCTTCTGTTGAAACATAATCTATAGAAATAATACCGCGCTTGATCATATCTCGCACAAAATGGTAACGCACATCTAAATGCTTAGTGCGACGAAAGAATCTCGGATCAGACGCAAGTCGTATAGTGCTCTGGTCATCTATCAAGATTGGAAATGGTCTGGATAAATGTCCGAGTTTGTCTAAAAAATTTGAAATCCAAATAGCGTCTTTTACACCTGTTCCCAATGCTAAATATTCGGACTCAGTGCTGCTTAATGATACCGTACTTTGTCTTTGAGAACTCCACGTTACCACTGTCGCATTAATTAAGGAACAAAATCCAATTGTCGATCGACGTGTGTCAAGGCATCCAGCGTAATCCGCATCCGTGTAACCCATGAATTTCATGCCAGTACCCTTAACGCGATAAACAAGAGAATAATTTAACGTAGCCAGTAAATAGCGCATGATTTGTTTAGCCGCTATCCAGTGAGATTGATCAAATCGCGCCAAATATCTGCTTAACTGTCCTACCGCAAAAGCTATGTCGGGTCTGCTGACCATAGCTGCGAATAACAATGCACCTACTGCTTGTCTAAATGGTAAATGCGGTTCAAGAGTATCCTTTTTCGGTTTGATTAATTGAGTATTAGGATTCAACATCTTGAAACGTTCTAATAAACGGCGTATATAATTTACTTGAGAAATCGTAATTGTTGTCGCTTCGCGATCTTGAGAAATTTGCATGCCTACAAATTCATTCGCTGGCGCTTTCCTGATCTCGAATTTGACTTCTAGTTTCTCTATTACTCGCTTTATCGCCTTTTTAGATGATGATATAATAAGACCGTCGTCAACATAAAGACATACATATATAGACCCTTCATCTGTATTTGATATAAAAACACAACTATCAGCGTTAATTTGCTTGAACCCGAGTTCTATCATGAATGCCACGAATTTCTGATTCCAGCATCGTCCACTTTGTTTACATCCATATAGGGAGCGTTGCAGTTTACATACTAAGTTCGGCCGCTTAGTATCCACGAAACCTAAGGGTTGCTTCATGTACACGATTTTATCCATATCGCCGTAAATATAGGCGCATTTCACATCGAACTAAACGATATGCATATTATATTGAGCCGCGATTGCAAGCAGTATTTTTATCGAATCATAACATACTACCGGACTAAAAACCTGATCGTAGTCTATACTTTGTCGCTGCTTATGTCCGCCTGCTACAAGTCTAGCACGGTAATTGATGATCTCATCGTTCTGGTTGCGCTTCGCCTTGAATACCTACTTGTTGGGGAGTGCCCGTTGACCCCTTGTGGAAGTTTGCATAAAACCCATGTGTCATTCTTCTTCAACGTCTCGATTTCGTCTTTCATTGCCGCTCGCCATTCCGGTGATCACAATGCTTCTTCATATCCAATCGGTTCTTCAAAGCCAATGGGGTGTTCAGCCATTGTGATAAGGGCCGTTTCATTGGGGATGTCATCTTGAATGACATGTGGTGTTCCATGTGTATCATATTCAACATGCTTAGTTCGCCCCTTCTGATCTAGTGCGAAGTGTTCAGCATTTTGACCAGTGCTTCGGGTATAACGTTTAGAAGTATTCACCTTATGTGTAGGAGACATGAGCGCGCAGTCCTGGAAATTTTCTTCGCTTTCGGATGTTGATTCTTCTGTATCATCAGTGTCCTTGTTGACCTTTTGATTATCATCACACTCCTGTGATGTATGTTCGGGAAACAACCATAAGTATTGGTCCTTTTGGCATCCGCGAACATAACTCCGTCTCGTATTACAACGTCTCTAGCGATTTCGATGTGTCGGCTTTCCTTGTTCCAAAGTCTGTAATTTTGACTTTCTTGACCATATCCGACCAAAATTAGTTTGCGAGCTCGTTCATCCCACTTCTTTCTTTGTACCTTCGGTATTGACATAAATGCGACTAATCCGAAAATTCTGATATGTTTGAGGTTTGGTCTCTTCTTAAACCATAATTCGAAAGGTGTCTTGTCGTCCTTACTAACCGTCCTATTGAGGATGTATGCCGCGCAATGTATAGCCTCGCTCCACATTTCCTCCGGTAAGCCGCTATCGATGAGCATTGTTCTTGCAGATTCCACTAGTGTTCTAATCTCTCGCTCTGCTCTTCCGTTAGATTCAGGTGTATATGGTGCGGAAAATTCGTGTTTAATACCGCAGTTCTGATTGTACTCCCTCATGTATTGATTGTTATATTCAAGTCCATTATCGGATCTGATGACCTTTACTTTAAATCCTGTTTCTCTTTCCGCCATAGAGACGAATTGTTTCCAAAGGTCTGTAACATCTGATTTATGTTGCATCGTAAACACCATACGATAACCGGTGAATTCATCTTTGAATACAACAAAATATCGTGAGCCATTGGGCGAAGGAACGGGCATCGGTCCACATAGGTCGCTATGTATTACTTCCAGTGGTGTAGTGCTTTGTGATTCTAACAGAGGGTGCTGTTGCCTGGGTTGTTTCCCCAAATTGCATGTATCGCATGTAAATTTTCCTGGTGTAGCCTCCACTCTTTCTAGACCAATTACTGCGTCTGAACTTGCCGTTTTCAAGAGTGTTATGACATTAACATGTCCCATGCATCGATGATACGTTCTCAGATTTTCCATTTGAGCTGAATAAACTTTTACAGATTTTTCGATCTCCATGTCCATTTTGTATACATGTCGCCATCAAATTTAGCAGTGATAGCTACCTTGTTATCTTTGGAGATATACATCCGGTCATGTTGAGTATTCATGTCGAATCCTTGTCTTCTCATAACTGACAATGAGAATAAATTGTTGTCGAGTTCCGGACAGTATAAGACATCCTTGAGTTGCTTCGGAATTTGCTTGCCATCGATGTTAACCAGGATGTTAATCGTGCCACATCCGTATGCTTGCATATATTGCTTATTCGCCACTTTCACTTTTGTTCGTGAGTCGTCAATGAAATTGAATAATTCAGCGTTGTTGCACATGTGCATTGATGCTCCTGAATCCGCCAGAAAACGTTAACCTGCTTTGTATTCTGCAGTGACAGAACAAAATGCTTGGCGATTCGCATCATATCCTTCTTTATCCTGCACACTTTCTGTTTTCAATTGACGTTGTTTTTGCTTGAGACAGTCACGTTTGAGGTGACTTTGCCGTCCACATATCCAGCACTTAAATTTTGTGGCTTCACTGCTGGTTGCTTCATTTTTACCATCGATTGTTTGTCCTATATTCTTATTCTTGCCAGGATGCGTTTGATACGTGCGCACTTTAGCCTTAAACGCAGCCTTGGCTTCATCACGTGCCGTAAATTCTGCATCTTCCTGTAATAACATTTCCGTAAGAGTTGCTATGGTTTTACGTGATGGATCTAACATTTTGAACGACTGACGAAGACCGCGATACCTATCTGGTAGTGCTCTCAATACTTGAGTGGTAATACATGTGTCACTAACAGTTTCTCCTCCGTCGCGTAATTGTTTAGCGAGGAGTTCAATGGATGCTAGATAACTGGCCATGGATTAACGCGGTGACATGCTGTGTTCAAAAAATTTTTGCCATAAAGTTTGCTTCGCAATTTCTGAAGTAATGTTATACGAGGTGTGATCAAAAAGTAAGGTGACTTTTTGAATTTCGCGCGCTCTGTACACTCTAATTTCAAAAATTTTTTGTTGTTGTGTTGGTACACTCGTCACGATCATATGTTCACAGTTTTGACTATATAGCATGTGTTGTTTTTATGTGAGAGGCATAAAGGTTAGACTCGTGTTTGCGTGCTCGGCGATTTTTTGCTGTTGAAAATAATGGAGCAGAGAGTTTGTATTAATTTTTGTGTAAAAAATGGTATTAAGTGTTCAAAAACTCTTGAAATGTTGACAGTGGCGTACGGTGAGTCAACTTTGAGCAAAAAAAATGTTTATAAATGGTATAAGTTATTCCAAGAGGGCCGAGAAAATGTTAACGATGAACCTCGCTCTGGACGCCCCAGCACGTCAAAAACCGACGAAAATGTTCAGGAAGTGAAAGAAATTGTGTTGAAAAATCGTCGAATCACGATTAGAGAAATAGCTGATGATCTTAACATATCGTTTGGCTCATGCCAATCAATTTTAACGGATGTTTTGGGTATGACACGTGTGTCAGCGAAATTCGTTCCAAAACTGCTTAATTTTGATCAGAAGCAGCGTCGCATGAACATCGCCCAAGACATGTTGAACGACGTCAATGATGATCCTGATCTGCTCAAAAGGGTTATAACTGGTGACGAAACATGGGTATATGGTTATGACGTCGAAACCAAAGCCCAATCATCCCAGTGGAAGAGCCCAGGAGAGCCAAGACCGAAAAAGGCACGCCAAGTTCGTTCGAATGTGAAAGTTTTGCTCACAGTTTTCTTTGATTACCATGGCGTTGTGCATCAAGAATTCCTACCACAAGGTCGTACGGTAAACAAGGAGTATTACCTTGAGGTTATGCGGCGTTTGCGTGAATCAATAAGAAAAAAACGTCCGGAAGTGTGGAAAGAAAATTCATGGATTCTGCACCATGATAATGCACCTGCGCACACGTCGTTACTAGTGAGTGGTTTTTTGGCCAAAAACAATACTGTCATCATACCTCAGCCACCGTATTCATCAGACTTGGCCCCCTGCGACTTTTTCCTCTTCCCAAAATTGAAAAGGCCCATGAAAGGACGAAGATTTGCGACGATTGAGGAGATTAAGGCTGCATCGCTGGAGAAGCTCAAGGCAATACCCAAAAGTGCATTTCAGAAGTGTTTTGACGACTGGAAAAAGCGCTGGCACAAGTGCATTGTATCAGAGGGGGATTATTTTGAAGGGGATAACATAATTTTGGATGAATAAATGAATATTTTTTTATAAAAATGAAAAGTTACCTTACTTTTTGATCACACCTCGTATGCCTGCGACAACTTCTCAATGGCATCTTTAGAGGTTACACACCCCTGTAGTAAAGTCTTGTACGCATCGGACACTGACATTTTAATGTATAACTTGGCTTCCGCGTCTTTCTTGAGCCATTCACTCACCTGATTTTCGGACATCGGCCGTTGAATACTACCGTCCGTATATCCCAGCAATCCTTTGGCCATAAGCGCTGTGTCTAACATATCCTTCCACAGTGTATAATTGTTGCCATCGAATTTGATTAATTCGAATTTCATGTCTGTAGTCATGACTGCGAGTTATATCTCACCGTGGTGTGTTACCGTTGGAAATTGTGTAATGGCGTCTCCCTTTTGCAATGTCGAGGTTATGCTTTGTTGTAGATCCTGCTCTGTCACACTGCCGAGCCTTCTTTTTCTTCTTCTCTCTTTCGTACACTTTTAAAGCGTACCTGGGCCCATAACCTGTTGGATTCTGGTTATCTTGAGAGAAATGATTACAGTGTAAATTGATCTAATGATATATTGTTCAATAGAATACAAGGAGAAAGTCTCGTTAAAACCATTACAACACAAGTATATCGCAACGAACGTGCACTCGCACCGCGTAATGCTATAGGCTAGTAGTATCGATTATCTTAGTTAGACGCTCGATAGATCGATGTCGCAATGTTAGGCCCGCCATGTTCAACAGTATTAATTACACATTGTACATATCCATCAGACAAAACAATTATATTATTTTTTCATGTCTACATAAAATATCACACTTCATTGTTATATATTTGCTATAAATTCAAAAATAGAAAAATTATCTAAAATATTAAATAAAGTTTTCTCATCATATAGTAGCTACAACATATACGAGAGGCAATAAAAATACTTCACCTCACAAATGCAGCTAGAGGCTCCAGGTTGTCAGAATCTCCGTCCAGTCCGCGATGTCCAAATAGAACGTCTCTCATCGAGAGGGAAATGAAATAGGTGTTTCCCTCTCTGACATTGCAGCCCTTTATCTTACATGTACGGACCATTTCAGGCGACATTAAAAAAACAATGATATGATATACGATATTTATATTAATTTTAGTTCCTACAGAACTCTAATGTACAAAAGTTAGTATATGTAAAGTAATGACAACACAGAAACACAAACTGTATAACCTTATATTGAAACTAACGATTATAAAATTAAACATATTGAGATGAAATAAAACAGCATAAACTAATTCTACATTATCATAATATCAGGGATGAGAAGTAACTCGTTACTTGTTAGAGTTACTTTTTTTCAGTAACTGTAACTTAACTTCGTTACTTTCTTTCCATCTGTAATTATAACTTAATTTAGTTTCATCTTTTAAGTAACTAGTAACTAATTTAATAATTACTTTCATAGTTATTTTATATATTTTATACTTATTTGTCAATTTAGTGTGCGGTAGTGTCCACTTGGCGCTACAAATACTTTGAAACATTTGATTAATCAGAAAAAAGAAATTTAATTAAAACGTTCAATAAACTCTTGTACCTGTTTGGTCTATAATATATTTTATCTAATGGAATCCGCCAATCAAATACAAGAGCGCTCAGTGAAGGGTTGACCATTTTGGATTAGATGTATAACATGCAAATGTAAGCCAGTCTTTTTTTTAATTGTCCTAGGCTGTATTATTCTGATGACCCCGTGTATCATCCTTGTTTAATATCAGGTGAAAAACTAGGGTAAAACGATACATGAAGGCAGAGTTGGATAACGTTTCTGAATACAGCCCCAATGGTATCGATACTACTAGTAAAAATTTCGATGAAAAAAGTAACTTAAAAGTAACTTAAAGTTAATTTTACAAAAAACATTGTATATGTGTACTATTGCATATTCATATGTGTTTATATTACTTTAACGAAAAACGTCTTTGCCATACAATTTTGTTATCTTTTTGAATAAAATTGTGTAACGATGCACCCCTAATAACTGCATCGTCCCCGGCAATGCCAACTCGCCGGATGCCGCTACATTTCAGAGTCAATAACTTGTAACGGTAATTAATTACTTTTTGAAACAGAAAAACTGTAATTGTAATTAATTACTTTTACAAAGTAACTTTCCCATCCCTGCATAATATTACATATTCCATAAAACAAAACCATACTTCACAATTTTTACTTACATATTTTTATAACCATATATGTAACAGGCTCTCAACTTCTCACCTAGCTTGGCAGTGTTAGGCAGGTCAGGTTGGCACGGGTACGCAATAGCGAACAAATCACGTAACTCACAGTGACCAATCACGGACCGTTCGGGCCATGGCGCATCTTTGATTATAAGTCTTTAGTTCTGTCTATTCGTGTGACAAATCGAAGAAAAAAGATTCGCGTGCTTATAGGTTCATTGGTTGCGTTCAGCGAATTCAACAGTTGAGTGAGCGTTCGCTGCTATTGATGTATTCTTCCAGATCTAAAATGCTGATTGAATAATCTAAAAGAATACACCAATAACAGCAAGCGCTCACTCAACTGTTACACGTAGCACGTGTCTTTTTCTGGTATCAGTTAGTATCAGTGGCTTGTGGCATTTTCTGGCGGTATCGTGCTAGCGGTATGAGTTCGTGTAGTTTTTGTTTCTAAATGGGATTGTATAAAAAATAACGTCTTTTCTCTTGAGATATCTGTAAGTAGATAATTGCACAATCTGTTAATAAGAAAATACCAATTAAAAATCGCGAAAATAATTCCAATTAGCAATTTTATTGCGAAATTGTGAAATAATCTACCAAATTTAGTAGTAATAAACTGCCAATTCTAGGTATTTTTTCGTGAAAGATAAAAGGAAAAATAATGTGGTAAAACTATGACAATTTTATCAATCCAAAGTACAAATAACAAATGAAAAATTAATATTTCTGTACTTTGTAAATCGCATGTACTGAATTCTCACTCCACCAAGAGACTGAAAATTGAGTCTGAGTCTTGAAGTCTTTTTGGAGTGAGATTTATTCTTTTGGAAAAGTATTCACCCCTTTCTTTGAAATGAGATTTTACTTCACTCAAAAAAAGGAATGAAATTTTATCTCTGATTATTACTTTAAAGTGAATCTTATTTCATTCTTTAATCATTTATCAAGACTGATGGCTCAATTTTCAATCTCTTGGAGTGAAATTTTATTCCACGAGGTTTAGAGGGGAACTGTTTTATTCCCTTGAATATTATTAATTGCATATTGTTGTATTATTATTTTATATGAATTATTTTGTGACTTTTGTAATTTTGTTATTACTATTTTGTAACTTTGTTACTACTATTATACACTTATTGCAATTCCAGTAATTTTTAAAATGGATGACAATTACGGCCCATATGCAGTTGTAACATTTGACCAATGACGAAACCGAAATTGGTAATGATGTACAAATAATTTCAGAGGTACCGAATTCTTGGCTGACAAATGACTTGACGCAAAGTTGGCGGCCAAGTGTTAAAGATGTTTCATCATATATTACTAAGTCAATTCCACCTGCAATAGCCAATTGGAGATGGAATCTGTATGATGTTACCTTTAAAGGCTACTTCAGTAAATATGCAGTTTAAAAAAATTAATTTTTATCAATTGTCATTATTATAGTTCTAAACTTATACAAAGTAATCGAAGACTTTTGCACCGTTAATAGAAGTCTAATTGTTGTATATATTTAGTTTATTACAAGGATTGAATACAAGTTATACAATAAAGACATAGAAAATATCTATACGATTTGTTAAGAACAACGAATGTATGCTCGCGCTACTACATCTCTCACAGCAGTAATAATCTCAGGAAGGATGATTCCGCCTCGGACCGAGAGGAGCGCCTTTCTGTTAACAGTGCTGCTACACGCGGAAACAAAGGGGACGACTTGGACTCGTAACTTATCTTAGTAGAATATAAAATATTAATATGTGTGCAAGTATTGTCTGTCTAATCACTGCTATTTTTTAGGAGAAAAATATTTTTGTTGTACAATAGCTGTGTTTAGCAAAAAAAGCAGCTATGCAATTATTATAAAATTTTTATGATTAGTTTCGCCCGTAGTTTTTTTACTAGATCTAAATGTATAAATCAATCATATTAAAGAATCTTACAACAGTTGCAAAGTTGCTTTATCTGTTGAATGTAACTAATAGTGGTCGCATAGTCATATTACGGGTTTACAATGAATCGGTAGTTGGTAGTTCTAAGTCTTATTGATGAATCGGTTAAGTTGACCAACAGTCAATTTGTACGACTAAAACTACTGATTTTCTTAAGACTGACCAAATTCGACTTTATTCCTTCCTATTAATCGAGCTAAACGACTCGCTGTACAATTAATAACTAGTAGATGCGCGCGAAAAATCATAATCATCTATTTAGGTTAAAACTGGTTAAGACTTAAGATTATATTAATAATGGCATTATATTAATAATGGAAACTTTGTCAAAATTTACAAGAAAAAAGATATAAATTAAAAATACATATCAATTTTCATAATTTCTAAATATATTTATGGCAATTATTCATACATATTTATTATTTTTTATAATTTTTCATAAAATTCTTATTTTTTAAATAAAAATTTATTGGATTTCATCACTCTTATTTCATTTAATTTTCACTGATACAGTAAATAAATAATTTTCAAAGGACTGATGGCAAAATGCATTGCTTTGCCAATTGAGAGAATTCGTTATTTACGATATATATATTTTATATAAATTATATTTTAGAGAATTTATTAGAAGCACGTAAAGCAGCGCAAGATTTATCAGACATGTCGAACGACGAATTTGAAAAATGTTATCGTACAAAGCGTTTCAATACGAAAAAGAAGAGTTCCAAGCATGACGATTCCGTGGCTTCTGATTGTGAACCACCAACGATTCATAGTCTACCAAAATTAAATAGAAATGAAAGTAATAAGAAAAATAAAAGGTTTGTTTATGTTTTTTCAACAAATATATATAACAATTATATATGGAAGACTTATAGTATTTTTTGTTTTTAAATATTTACAATCTATATTTTTGTTTCATTCTCTTACAATTATGTTAGTAGTAATAGAACAAATTCAAACTTTCGAACAGATTCATTTTACAGATTTGTTATCCTACTATCTCTCAATGACATTTTTTTTGTTTTTAAAGTTAATTATGAAATATAAACATCGATTATAAATATTTAAAAATGATGTAACATACACTTTTTAACTTTCAACATACACTGTTAGATAAATATAAATATGTTTTGAAATGATTATGGATAGTATAAACACAATTTTTTAAAATTATAAATATCTAGATAATCTATATTTTTGTTATATAATTAACTTTAAAAACAGTGAATGATACTAAAAAATAACATGTTAACGAATTTATACAATTTTTATTTAAAATTGCAGGTTTATTCCGTTACTACTAAAATATAATTGTTAATGGCAATGGATCGAATTACTTTCAAAAATTGTATATATATGTTCTAGTATTCCTATTTTTCATTGACATTTTTCATTGTTATTAAAGTTGATAATAAAACAAAAATTTAAATTGTAAGTAATTAAAAATACTTAAGAACATTGATATAACCGTTTACAGAAACACACATACACACACACACACACATCTATGTATATTGTAATAAAAAATGTTATACAGGGTGTCCCATTTTAAATGATCCAGCCAAATATCTTGAAAACTAAACCCAGTAGACAAAAATATTTCAGACAAAAGTTGTTTGACTCGAAGGGGGACATAAGATGGTGCCATCGATTTGACCTTGGATAGTCCTCTGAAGGTCACGTGAAGGTCACCTTTAATTTTTTAAATGGAACCCCTTATTTCTCATTGCACATTCTTACAGCTCATCTCGAGAGCTTTCCAAAACACTATAATTAAGTTACTTTTCATTAAGTGTTAGTGAAGTTATAACAGTGAAAAAGAATAAATATCAACTAAACTTTAGGGAATAAATATTAAAATTTCTAAAAATGATGTTATTTATGAATTATAAGAAATAGGGTTCCTAATAAAGTAAATGGTTGTATGTGCTATGATTATCACTGCGTAATTACTTTAAACAATTTAATATTTTAATAATAAATTTTTGTACGTTAAATTCATAAATATAAAAGTTATTATATGTAAATGTAATAATTATTTAGCAAAAAAAGTTTTGCTAAATAATTAAAAT
>NW_017296079.1:70659-71021 GCF_001594075.2 Trachymyrmex cornetzi
GGCGGCTCGGGCGTAGAGTCTGGAGCGGTAGTGGGGGAACAGTAGGCGTCTCCTCAGAAATCTAGCCGAAAAGGGCAATTAATTCCAAGCGCTGAACTTTATAGTCACACAACATTTTCTATCTGAATCGGTCCATCCAACCGGGATTGATCCATAATAGCTAATGGCAAAGAATGATCCCTAAATGCGTAAATTTGTTTTAGTCGTCCAATATCAACTAGTCATTCATCATTGTACGATTTCCAGACTATGATTGCGTCAATGACAACGTCAACGTCAAAAACGACAAAGACGTCATATTAACGTACCAGAAAGGGATGATCCAACAGTACTTGCCGTATTGGGAATGATAGCTATTAATC
>NW_017296079.1:71193-72206 GCF_001594075.2 Trachymyrmex cornetzi
TTGGTCTATATTTTTCGATCTAATGGAATATGCCAATCAGATGCAAGAGCTCACCGAGCGCTCAGTGAGCGGTCGTGCTTCTGGATGCACCCAATGATTTTCAACAAAGACTAGAATTTTGTAGGTGGGCACAAATAATGTTAAATCGTGATCGAACATTTTTCAGATTTGTTTTATTTAATGACGAAGCAACTTTTCACTGGACAATTAAATCGACATAATTCTCATTATTGGTCTGTTGAAAACCCACGTTGGTATAGAGAAGTTAATCATCAACATCGCTGGAGCTTCATTATATGGTGTGGCATATTAAACGGAAACCTTATCGGCCCTTATTTCTTTGACGAAAATGTTAATGGTAATAATTATTTACACTTTCTACAACAAAGATTGCCGGCGTTGCTTGAAGATATCGATCTGGACACAGACAACGTATGTTCTTTCAACAGGATGGTGCGCCTGCGCACTGGAGTAGAAAAGTTAGAAACCATTTAGATCTCACATTCCCAGGTAGATGGATAGGATGCGGTAGATCAGTGTCATGGTGTCCTAGAACTCCAGACTTGTCAAATCTAGATTTCTTTTTATGAGGATACTTGAAAAACATAGTATATTCAAAAACCCATAACAAGAGAGAATATGATGGCGCGTATAACTCTTGCCTGCCGTAGCATTCCAAGAAATATACTTTTATCGACAGTTGACAGTTTTGAACGTCGAGTTCAATTATGTGTGGATAATAATGGACAGATATTCGAACACTTATTAAGATACACTCATAATCATTTCACATGAAAACTAGATTCTGATATGACTCGACCGTATCAGTCCCGATCTTGCTTTAATCGGCCGGATCAGACCCGATCTTGCATTAGTCGGCCGGATCAACCCCGATTTTGCTTTAGTCGGCCGGATCAGCCCCGATCTTGTTTTAGTCGGCCGGATCAGCCCCGATCTTGCTTTAATCGGCCGGATCAGTCCCGATCTTGCTTTAGTCGGCCGGATCAGCCCCC
>NW_017296079.1:72371-81685 GCF_001594075.2 Trachymyrmex cornetzi
CGAGTCAAATAACTTTTGTTTGAAACATTTTTGTCTACTGGGTTTAGTTTTCGAGATATTTGGCTGGATCATTTAAAATGGGACATCCTGTATATTTTAAGTACAATTTAATGTGCAACATTTAACATACAGAATGTCCTTAATATCTGACCTCACCTTTAAATACAGAAAAACATTTCAAATTAAACCTGGGTATCGATCGTTTAACGATTTCTCTACAGTGGAAATATCAAAAATGAAAATATTTTGTATGTATATGAGTATATGTACATACATAAAACATAAAAATTTTTACTTTTCACGTTTCCGTTGTAGAAAAAAAGTTACATGATCAATGACCTGACCTTTAGTAACCCTTTTAAGGCCAAGTTGATATAATGTTCTCTTAAATGGAATTTTTATTTTTTATTAATAATAATAATAAAATAATAACTATAACAAATTAAAACTCCTTATATCAATCGATAAAACAAGATTAGTAAATAAGGCAATAGGAGTCTACCTCTGGTTGTTAAAATATCGAGTTTATTACAATAAAAATATCCTCTCACTTCATATCGACTCCGTGAGTCATCTTCAGCAACAACGCAACAAAATATATATAACAGCATATTAAGAATCACAGTCATTATCCCAAATTTTCGCAATTGTATATGCGATTACCATGATTTCGTGAGATCGTGAGTACAATGTCCATTACAGTTAGTTGGCTGAGTGGCAATAATAACTCAAATTAAAATTTTTTAAAAACAGTAAAAAAATTAATAAAGAATAGAGCAACACAAACTCCATCAACTCACCTCACGAAACCAAGCAACTCACAAAAATTCAAATCCATTTGATACAATATTGCACAGTAAAATACATCGCTATCTTTTAATTTTAATTTGCACGATTAAAATAGACGCAAGTCAATCTCTCAAGAACAATAATACGCTTCTATACACTGTGATACGTGTTCAAATTTACAGCAGCCGAACAACAAAACAATTACACTTTATTGAGAATCTCCATGTAAGCGTTACTTAAGGCTAATGTATCCGTTTGCAAATTTAAACCATTAGCCTGTCTTTTTATATGCATTAATTCCAATGTTATTCGCTTATTTTTTATTGCTTATTCTTGTAACTTATTTCAAGAGCTTTCCAATACATTTTAATAAAATACTTTTTCGTTAAGTACATTTCGAGTTATGAAGTTTGAAAGTTACAGGCGGTATTTGCATTATCCAAAAGGTGTCTGACTAACGACTAATATCTTTTAAATATTGTTCAGAATCATGACCTTAATAATGTATGCGATAAAAGAATATGCGATAAAAATGAGAGTTTCATTTAAAGAACATATTGACCTGACCTTGAAAAGATCATTCAAGATCAGATCCATATTTTTGTCATCTTTCCCCTTTCCCCCCTTAATATCCTAATTTTTGGCTAAAACGTTTTTCCATATCTGAAGTCATTTTCGAGATCTATGAGTCGAATCAGACTTTACAGACACCTATGCTTCTCTTCTTTTTATATAAACTCTTTATATAAACTTTTTATATAAACTCAAAGTACTAAAACAAAGTTTACCGAGAAACAGAAGCCAATAGTGATCGAGAGTGTAAAAACTCAAATAAACATTTCTCAGATCGGTAATATTTTAAATCCGTCAACAATCACAGATAATATAAGAAAACATGTACGCGAGTCGGCATCTTCTATAAATATTGGTAGGACACTCATATTACTAAAAAATGAAAAATATTGTCTATCTTTCAACATATGGCTGTAAAATAAATATAATGATAGTTTTAAAGTGAACAGTTAGGGAGTATATGCAATGTGATATATTTTATTTTTAAATATCTATAATCTGTATTTTCGTTATATAACTTTAAAAACAATTTTAAATGGAAGATCTTACTGAAAAATAGCAAGGTAACAAATGTATTTAATTTTTGTGAGTGTACATTTATGCCATTTTACTGCTATAATATAATAGACAATGTGATAGTGGAACAAATTAGTCTCGAAAATTGTATACATTTGTTACCCCTATTTTGTTAGTAACATCTTTCATTGTTCTTGAGGTTAATAAAACAAAAATATAAATTGTAAATACTTAAAAATAAAAAATGTACTATTGCTCCTCTTTATCGAAATATATTGCTATATTTATTTGCCATTTTGATGTATTACATGTAAGGGGCGAGGTTACTCTTGGATCAGAAAAGACACACTGGTAAAGTACGGGCGATAACGTAATCTTTATTCGGTACAGCAGTCTCGATTCAGCGACCGACCTTCCTTCTTCTCCTCTCGTGCGGACTGCGGTACACACTGCCTGCGCGCATACGCCGCGCCGCTCGACCCAAATCTCTAGGGGAAAACGAGAGTGCCCCTCCACGTCGTACTAGACTAGTGGTGACTTTACAAGTAGAGCTCAAGCTACCCTTCAGTTCGGCCAGCCTGACCATTAATCGTCTCGATTAATTATAGTGAAAGAAAAAAAAATATGCGGGCCAGAAAACTTAGAATAAGATACTGAATACATAAACAAATAAAATATGTTTGTAGGTATCTAACGCCAATATAAACTATAAGATAACAAAGAATGCATGCATAAATGTTTAATTATAAACTACGAATAAGCAAGTATGGTTGGATTGGTTAAGAAGGAACTAATTGTTGATTAGGTGGGATTTTCTTCGTCTTCTTTTGGTATGCTATTTAAGAGCCTTTCAGGCTTTCCCGAATTTGGAGTAAAAGCAATACATTTAAGGCAACTTTTGATATGCCTTTCGACTTTCGATAACATCTCTGGGAACCAGTAATTGTTTCGAATATTTCTTGCGGTTTTTTCGATACCAACATGTCCTAATTCGTTGTGGTATTTGTGCATGACACTTGCTTCTAATGTAACTGGTACATAAAATAAAATCTGCCCTTGATGTTTCCTGTATACTAGACCGTTTCTCATTTCAAAAAATTTATTCTCGGTATGTTCTAGTTCTGTACGAATTTTTTTAATCGCAGGGTCGTCACCCTGGCATAACGCGAGGTTTCTATCAAAAAGATTATCTTCAATTACAAATATCTGCCGGCTTAGGGCGTCCACATCCGAGTACCCGACCTATGTTCTATTGTATAATCGAAATTCTGCATTTCTAATACCCACCGTGCGATACGGGGGTTTGTTTCCTTTTTGTTAAGTGTTAGGCTTAAGGCTTGACAATCCGTGACGATTTTAAATTTTATACCCAATAGATATGTTCGGAATCGACGGAGTGCATAGATTATCGAGAGAGTCTCGAGCTCGAAACTATGGTATTTTGATTCAGTATTCGTAGCTCTTTTTGAAAAGTAAAATACGGGGTGAAATTTTTTGTCAGCCTTTTTTTGGAACAGGATCGCTCCGGAACCTGTCGCGCTTGCATCGCAATGTAACTCTGTCTCGTCGCTTGGCGAGTATATACTAAGTATAGATGCGTCTACCAAGCGACTCTTTAAAGTTTCGAACGTTTGCTTCTCTATTTCGTCAAATTTGAATTTTGTTCCTTTTTTTAGTAGGTCGTAAAGGGGCTTAGCTATTAGAGAAAAATTCTCTATAAATTTCCTAAAATATGAGCATAGCCCTAAAAGCTTTATACGTCGTGAACGTTTCGCGGGACTGGGAATTTCAACACCGCCTCAAGGCCTTGCCTCGTTGGACGTATACCCTCCCCCGTCACCGTATATCCTAGATAATCTAATTTTGTTTGGAGGAATTGGCATTTGTCTAACCGTAATTCCAGGCAATTGGCTACTAGTAACTTGAAAACTTTTTCTAATACGCGAAGGTGGTGCTCCATTGTTACCGTGACAATGAGGAAATCATCTAAATATACTGAGATTTCTCCCGCTTTGATTTGTTCTGTGAATATCTGCGTAACATAACGTTGGAACTTAAGCGGCGCTTCTTTTAAACCGTAGGGCATTTTGACATATTCGTATTGTCCCAGCGGCGTAACAAAAGAGGTGTATTTTATAGAATCTTCGTGCATTCTAATGTGAAAGAAGCCGTCTTTTAGATCGAGCGTAGTGAAGTATTTTTTCCCTGCCAACAGGTCTAATTGGTCCTCGATTAACGGGATCGGAAAATTGCGCCGTGATTTTATTCAGTATTCGGAAGTCTACGCACATTCTAATTTCCCCGGTTTTTTCTTAGTTAAAACAATCGGAGATGCGTATTCCGATGTACTTTCCCTAATTATACCTTTGGCACTTAGTTCATCTAAAATATTACCTAATTTAGCTTTCTCAACATAGGAGAGTCTACGTGGCGTTCAAGAAAAAGGTTTCTTTTCTAAAAGTGTAAGTTGCATTATATTCTCTACTGCGGGGCTTGAAGGTCTTTGCGCGTTTACATAGTGTTTTTCAAATAAATCGTGCGCTCGTGTTTTTATCTCGCTAGGGAGATTCTCGTTTATCTGTATTCTTTGTAAAACTGTGTCCTTACTATCTAGCTCGATGTTCATAATGTCATCGACTGACGTATCGATTGTATTATCGTTACTTAACGTAAGATTTGCTTCATAAAATCGCGTCCTAAGATTACTGATGCTTTCATAGTTGTTCCCGGTACAACTCGTAAGTCCATTTCGTAATTCTCTCCTTCAATTATTAATGTCGCCATTACGCGGCCCGTTATCTTTAACCCGCTACCGTTTACTCCGTAAAATTTACTGTGACTGGAATCTTTAATCATGAATTGGCGCGAAATATAATCTTCTTTCACGAAAGAGATCGGACTTCCCGTGTCTATTAATGCGTTAAAGCTCACGTTAAAATTATTTCCTTCCCGACTTGCACGCAATTCTACTTTTTTTCGAAACTCGTCTCCTTCCTGCTGACCTTGCGTCACACAGTTAACATCTTCCGCCGGAGAGTTGCATTGGTCCGATCGGTGGCCAAACTTCCCGCACTTGAAGCACGAGCCTCGTTCCTATTTCGTTTTTTTACAATCCGCTGCGATGTGGCCTATCTCGTTGCAGTTGAAGCACTTGCGTATTCCTGTCTCTTTCGTCTTCCGTTGTTCCTTGTCCTGGGCTTTGGAGTTTTCAATTGAATCGGTTCGGCGCTGCTGGAATGGTTTTTGATGCGCCCCATTCGGCGCTGGAACATTTGTGAATGCCGTTAGCATGGCGTCTATAGTTTGATAACATTGCACTTTTGCCTGCGTGCGTAACTCCTGGCTTGGGATGCCTTCAATGACGTAACTGATAATCTCGGTGTCTACCACCGGAACTCGGTTAGCTAGTGTCATCTTATCATGTAGATAGTCCGCGAACGTTTCTCCAGCTTTCCATGTTCTTGCCTCTAGTTCTCGTCGTAAACTCAGTTGATCTGGTCGTTGTTCGTACATTTTCTTTAGCTCGTTTAAGAGATTGTCGCAGCTCAATTCGACACAGTCGACTCTCGAGTGGTACCATTTTTGGGCCTTGCCGGTTAATTTGCTGCACACTAGTGCCTTCGCTTCATGGTTGCTTAAATCGTAAGTTGAGAGTAGCGTGTGCATTTGTTTCTCCCAGCGATCAAAATCCCTATTAGTTCCGTTAAACTTGCCGATCAGGTCCTTAAGTTCTTGCCATTTTCTTACCTTGGCTCGTAGCGGTGTGTTCGTCTCTGGCCTTGACGTAACTCTAAGCATCTCTAATTCTCTACGTAATAATTCGGCCTCACGCTGTGCTATATCTCTTTCTCGGCGTAATAAATCGGCTTCTTGTTCAGCAAGGTGATGGTGGGACTGCTCGTCGCCTTCGATGAACCTTGTCCTTGTCTAGACGTCGACGGGTCGACGGTGGTGTTAATAACATTTGTCGCTTGCTGCGAGCTTTCATCGGATTGCTGCTCGGGCGTTACTTCCCGTTCTGATACGATTTTCAGCTCTTTCGGTGACACGCCTGCATCCAATAATCGTGTCACCAACTCACTTTTCAACCCGTATGTCGGCAATCCCGCGTCCTTCAATTTTTCCTTGAGTGCTGCCACTGTCAATAAGCTTACCATGACTCTAGTTTCTTCCTTCCGCCGTCCGAATTCTTGTACTCGTAACTCACAATAGAAGTTTTCCGCGGCGTTACTCGAGAATGTAGTAATGGCCCGGAACGTAAACAGTTATGTCACGTTAAACGTAAAGGTCCGTGACTTCGTAAGAGCTTTGTCGAATACGTACGCCGCGACTCACTAATGTGCCGACGCTCTCACATAACCGTGTTCTACCGAACGATTCGAGGTGTCTGCTCTTACACATAAACATAAAAATGCGCACTGCAACATAAATAGTTTTTGTCACGTTAAACGTAAGGATTTGTGACTACGTAAAAACTTTGTTGAACACGTACGCCGCGACTCGCTAATGCGCCGACGCTTTCACATAACCGTGTTCTACCGAACGATCCAAGATGTCCGCCCTTGCACATTAACGTAAAACGTGCACTCGCGAATGTCGAGCTTAGTCCCGGCACGATCCAATCCCACTTCTGAAATTGTAAGGGGCGAGGATACTCTTGGATCAGAAAAGACACACTGGTAAAGTACGGGCGATAACGTAATCTTTATTCGGTACAGCAATCTCGATTCAGCGACCGACTTTCCTTCTTCTCCTCTCGTGCGGTACACACTGCCTGCGCGCATACGCCGCGCCGCTGGACCCGAATCTCTAGGGAAAAACGAGAGTGCCCCTCCACGTCGTACTAGACTAGTGGCGACTTTACATGTAGAGCTCAAGCTACCCTTCATACATTAGCGGACAAAAATTTAAGACAATATGCTATGTTGAACGCAAGAAAAACAAATATCGTTTATCTTTGAAGATTTAAAGATTATGGTTCGCCCTTCAACAGCTGCACATCTACAGACATTCAATCAAACTTATATTATGGAAATGAAAAACACCTATATCGGTATATATTTCTAACGTAAAGTAAACATCTTAAATGTTTGTCCGTTACTGTAGCTGCGTTCTGTTATTCACTGTTATTATTGAAAATTTATAATATATATGTAACACGAACTATGAATTTATAGTACTCGTAATAAATAATGGAATGCAGCCTGTATATATTTCAAGTTCAATGTGCTATATTTAATATAGTACTTTTTCTTTTATAGAAACTCTGAATACTGAAACAAATTTTATTGAGAAACAGAACCTGACAGTGACCGATGAAAAACTCAAATAAGCTTTCCTGAAACAGTTAATATAAATAATAATCCATCAACAGTCACCGATAATCAGATAAATCAGGTTGAATCGGCATCATTTATAAATAATGGTAGGATACTGACATTAATATATTATATGCACGCGCATTCTTGCATACCACTCACACACACACACACACGCGCGCGCGCGCGCGCGAAATATATAGTATGTAAAATAACCAAATTTTATTTCACAGATTTTCTTCAAGACATCGATATTAACGAAGTCAATGTCATTAACGACTAAAGTGAAATGATATTAGACATGTTAACATCTATTAATCGTAAGTTACAAATATTTTCTTTTCAAATAAATTTCACTGACATGATTGTGTTATATTAAAAAAAAGTACCAAAAGCTTTCCATGTTCTTGTTTTATTTTCAGAGAATATAACAAAAATATTTCATATACACTTGGTACTTTGAAGTATCTGTGGTATAGTAGATAAATTTCAGAATAATGAACAAGATCAAAATTTTACCAACGAACAGATTAGTATTTTAATACATTTCTCCCGCTACAAACAAAGGAATCTGCAATGGAGTTTGACATGTTAAATGATGCTGAAAAACATAAAAAATTGGTATGTTCAAGCATCTGTAACTCTTAACGGGAACATATTTTAATGCGATGCAGCCAAAGGAACGGAATCTTGGAAACCACCAATGTTTTTTGTCAAATTTTCTTTAATAATTTGCAATTATATAATAAATATATATATATATATATATATAATATATATATTGTGTATATATGTATACTTATATATACAGGGTGAATCAGAGTAGTTGAACCAGTTTTTTACTCTACAAGAAAATTATCAACTTACAATTAGTGATACAGATCACATGTGTGGATATATCGTGCAAATTGCTGGGCGCATTGAGAAAAAGACGAATTTTTAATATCTTGTAACAATTGTCACAACTCAACGTCAAACGTGTCTGTTTTGGCGCTCAAACTAGCAGTTCACACGATGTTATCCACATATCCGATCTGTATCGTTAGGTCGATAATTAGGTGTATAATCGATAATTTTCTTATAAGGTAAAAGATTGGTTCAACTACTCTGATATACCCTGTATATATTGCAACCGTACTCACGAGAGTGGCGCAAAATCTTGGTCGCGCATTTGTGATCTCAACTATTTATTGTCTTTCGAATCTGCTGTACTCTCTGTTCAAAGTCGGTAATATTAATTGCTTTTACAATCTCCAATTACTCGTACTCTAAATACCGGATTTTTGGGCGCCAGGCAAGAGAGAGCGTACCACTCTTTCGCGAAGCTAGCTCGAAAAATTCTATGGACACTCGAAATTGTCGACTCGATCGACGAATACGGACGGCCCAACTGCTCAGCCACGATATTGGTAGAGGGGTGGTTCGTGGCCGGGAAGGGGGGAATTCTTGAAAAACGAGCAGGGCGATACGCAATAAAATAGATAAATTTTGTAATAGAAAAGAGTTAACAAATATATTCGGCTCTTTTCGACTCGAGGTCGTATACGCTAGATGATAAATAATTGCTCATGCAGTCAGCAAAGCGAAAAGAGAGGCGGAATTTCCCTTGTAAGCGGCGTACTCTACTCGCGGTATTAGCAGCGAGAAATTCTTCTCTCTACGGGGCGAGCTCTAAGCTTTTCACTACTCGACAACTCGTAGATGGTGTAACGAAGGAAAATTTCCGGATCGTGGCAATCGCGGGGCGTTTGGCCCTGTCTAACGCGTGCACAACTCCGACCTTGAGCTCGGCTGGGAAGAAGTCTCTGTCCCGTCGTAGACGAACGGGATCACAGTTCGGACACTAATTTTATTTACAATCTTAGACTTTCGGGATGATACGACGCGGTACAATACACAACGAACGATACAGTACGAAATGACGAGAATATTGTCCGGGCTCAAGCGTGACAAGAAATATTCCTTAACTCTGCACACTAAATGACCTGGCTGCGGCCGCAGCGGGCGTGTTGAATACGCGATTGAAATCAGTGATGCACATTTGGCTCCCCGGCAACACGGAATCCAGCCCCACCACTTTTACCCCCACCTACCGGCATCGAGTCGGCCATCTTCGCC
>NW_017296079.1:81922-83755 GCF_001594075.2 Trachymyrmex cornetzi
AGAGCGGACTAAACTGAATCGAAAAGTCCTCTACCATTTTGCAATTTTTGCAATAGTTAACAAGATATTAATTACTAAAAATTGCAAAATATTAGTTTTCAATAATTTTTTACTCAAATATTATCAATTTTACAGAAAAACTGCAAGAGACAAAAATTATTTAGTTTCTTTTCATAGAGTTTCAAAAATTTTTTATCAACTTTTTAGTACTGCATTTTCTTATTTTTATCAGCATGAGAAAATACGGTATTAAAAAATTCATGCAGTACTAAAAAGTTGATAAAAAATTCTGAAAAAATTCTCAGAACTTTATTAGAAGAAAATAAATAATTTTTGTCTCTTGCAGTTTTTCTGTAAAGTTGATAGTATATGAGTAAAAAATTATTCAAGAAAATATTTTGCAATTTTTAGTAAATAACAGGGAATGGAAAGTTACTTTTTAAAAGTAACAAGTTACAGTTACTCGTTACCGAGTAGGAAAAGTAACAAGTTACCGTTACTAGTTACCGATTTTTAAAAGTAACTCGTTACAGTTACCGTTATTTGAGAAAGTAACTTTTCGTTACTTTTTTTTAAATCGACGACCAACAATCATAGCGGATGAGCCTAGAGGCTTCTCTAATCTCAAGCGCATTGTAAAAAATTGTGTAAAATTATAACTATTATGCTGGATAAATTTGAGATCCACTATAATAGTTGTAAACGTCCACACATTTGTAAATTTGCAATATACAAATAAAAATAATTTCTTGGTTTGGAACTAAGCAGATTGTGGAAGTACAATTACAATGTGTATATGTGTAGCTACAAGAACGATAATATGACAATATATTTCGCACTATATATTATTATACATTTAACAACAATACGCGAAAAATTTCTTTTATGTTACGTAATATTACTAAAATTTGGATAATTACAGAAAATATTCAAAATATCCTGCTATAATTTCCAATATAAAATAAGATATATTTACACAATAAAAACAAATTTACATAATTTTTGTGGAATTACTGTAATTTCAGTAAAATTGCATGATTTTTTATATTTACAGAACTAATCATGTAATGTATTTTACATTTATTATATGTGTAAATTTACTAAATTTTTTTACAGTGTAAGTGGCTTGTGTCGTATCGTGTCCAATCATGTGCAAAGTAACGATAAACGTAACTGTAAAATTCGTTACCGTTACCAAAAAAATGTAACTTCGTTACCGTTACAGTTACCAAAGAAAAAAAGTAACGCAGTTACTAGTAAAGTTACCAAAAAAGTAACTTGTAACTGTAACTTCGTTACAAGTAACGAGTTACTTCCATTCCCTGGTAAATAATGCAATATATTATAGGACCGTACATGTGATAACTATAGAAATCAAAGCCTTACACGGTCCAGCTGGATCTTAATGCTTGTATGATTCTTATGTGAATTTATATACTACGTATGTATTTTTGTAGATTTTAATATGTAGATTTTAATATGTTATTCATCATTATTAAGATCGTTTCGAAGATGCGAATAAGCATCAAAAATTTGTTAAAAATTGCTAGTCAATTTAACTCGTGATATTACTGCGGCAGTTTAATAGAGTTAGCGTTTCAAGACCGGAAATTTTTCGACGCGCGTTTCTGTGGGACTACATACGTAGTATATAAATTCACATAAGAATCATACAAGCATTAAGATCCAGCTAGACCGTGTAAGGCTTTGATTTTTATAATTTTTAGTAATTAATATCTTGTTAACTATTGCGAAAATTGTAAAATGATAGAGGACTTTTGGGCTCAGTTTAATCCGCTCTATGAACACAAAAGTGATTGGCAAAAAAGATCG
>NW_017296079.1:83942-85605 GCF_001594075.2 Trachymyrmex cornetzi
TCGCTCTCGCGGCGAAGACGGCCTACTCGATGCCGGTAGGTGTCAGCTTGGTGGGGGTACAAGTGGTGGGGCTGGATTCCGTGTTGCCGGGGAGCCAAATGTGCATCACTGATCTTCCGTACTTCCCGCAGAAATCCAGCCTCGATCGTGCACCAACCACGGCGTCTGACGGGCTACCTCCTCACTTGATTTCGACAGCGCTGCCCATAGCGACGCCGAAGCTAACTCCCTGCGGAACTCCAAACGAGCGCCTTCCACAGCGTCGAGGCCTCCGCACTCCTACTCTCTTTTTCCAACTGCCACATTCACAAACGTTTTTCCTGGACTTAGATGCCGCAAAAGAAGCGTCCGCGCGGGAAACGAGGAGGCTGGCGCGTGCATCTTAAGAAGCTCCGAAAAGGTCACTGTCGTCGCGTCGACCCCGTCGGCCAGCCTCGCGGAGTCCGAATCTACCGAAGAGAAGTCCGTTTCTCGGGAATCCGCAGTTTCCGCGCTTCCACCGCCACTTGCGCCGCCTCGGTCCCCACCACACGTAGCACCTGCCCGTAAACCCACCAGGCCTATCTTAATTACGGCCAAACCTCGAGTCATAATTTACGTGCTTTGTAGTCTTAGTATTAAAATTATTAACTCATAACCACTTGTCTTCATTTTATTTCTTTGCCCTTAAGGCCTTCCTACATCCTTCCCTGTTCTTCCCGATCCATCAGAGAGCGTAGATAGAGAGACATGCGAGATGAAGCCAACTGACGCATCCTCTAAACTCTCCATATTATTTTGTCGGAAGAGCACGGAGGGTTAAATCATTTAAATCTCTCGTAATTAAGTATTATATCTCCGAAATTCGTGCTCGCTTCTGAGCACTGGTGACAGCTGCCGATTCACAACATTGAAAAACGCGTCAAAATACCGCGTAGAAACCAAGGCTTCGCCCCGCGCGCCCCGCTCCGCGTTCACGTTCCCACCAAGTTATGCCGCGTCTCGTAACCGCGAAAGTTTCGTGCTCAGGACATAACACATATATTCAGGGATATAATGTTTCAATTTTTATTTGGTAATTATGTGAGAACTCGTATAATTTCGTGTATATTACAAATTAATCCCGGACCACGCACACAAAATGAGTCTCTTACTGTGCATTTTAAATAAGTTTTAAATTTTCTTCAGCCATAGGTACTTATGCTCTTCTTCTTGACTCTAGCCTTTCAGAAAATTTATACAAATTGTAGTTTAAGAACTAACGCAGAAAAATAAACGAAAAAGCGCGGTAAAATTGAAAGTTTGGAAAATAAGGAACCCACTCTTGGCCAGGAACGTGGACAGGAGTCAAATGTGTTAAAACTATTTCACACATTTTCACTCATTTCAATATGTTACAAATCAAAATCACACACACACGACTACACATGCAATTTTAATAAATAACAAGTGTTACATTCTAATATTCTTGAGGCTTTCACGGGTGTTTCCTATATGACAATCTTGAGTTTCGCGGGTTTTCTCCGTGTTCAAATCCATTCTTGGAATGCCAACGTTTCGTGAACCTTGCAGTCCACAGCAAGTATACACATTGGAGAAACCGGGAGAATGGTCAACCTACGGATAAAAGAACACCAACGTGACGTCAGACTAAAACACTACACACAGTCGGCATTATCAGAAC
>NW_017296079.1:85759-93677 GCF_001594075.2 Trachymyrmex cornetzi
ATGAAGTGGATTGTAAGGTTCACGAAACGTTGGCATTCCAAGAATGGATTTGAACACGGAGAAAACCCGCGAAACGCAAGATTATCATATAGGTGTTACATTCTTTTATAAACATTCTTGAATAATAAATCAATATTCATGTCCATATTACTGCTCGACGGAAACCGCGGGAAGGTGGTGGTTTCTTCCATCAGGAGGAAATGTAAAGAATTGTCTAATAAGTCACGTATGAATCATAACTATTTGATAATTTTTTACATTTCCAAAGGAATGAAGGAAAGGAAAGAATAAAGCATGTGTTTAAGTAGAGCAACTTAAAAGCATTAAAGCGTTAAACAAAACTTGCACAATTAATTAAAATGCTACGTACAAAAAATTCAAAGTAATATTGATCACGAACAAGCGACCGAAATGTTAGTATGGCATATTATACATTTTTAATTCAAAACGCTAATTAATAAAATTTAAATGGAATAGGAACTACAGTATTTAACTACTGTATTTACAGTTACAAAAACGTATGCATTTTGCAAAGTCTCTTTATAAAAAGATTTTTCACAAAGGAAAGCAAGATAATATGCGTAGGTCTTTCATTCTCTACCAAAATTACTCATACGTACAGAATGTATGAATAATAAGAAAACCATAAACTATGTATATAGAATCTCAGAGTATGACATCCCTTTACAGACAAACTTCGGTGAATATGTATTAGGATATTTTAAAAGATTAGTCTAGACGACGTTGTTTCGCGTCATTCACTCTCAGTTCAGTCCTCGAATGCAACCTCACGCGATACAGCATTCACGTTTCGACACAGAATGTGTTCTACCCGAAAATTTCTCCAATAAATATTACATGTGGCTTCTTAGTAAAAATACGTTCTACAATTAATATTTTTCATTAATATAAATTAAATCATCCTCTAACTTAATGTCACGTCTCATAATGTAGCAAAAATGGCACTATCTGTTAGATTGACATATTAGTCATATTTAGTTTAAATTGGAATGGAGATTGTAAGAGTTGATACCACTTATACCGACATTGTAAGTAGCGAAGTATGCAAAAGGCATTCAGTTACTGGGGATTTGAATCTGTGTCTTTTCTATGACGGATATGTAGGAGATGTTGGGATTCGTAATAGTGATCAGCAGCTCGAGGAAAGATGAAATAGTGGAGATCACCGATGTGTAAAAGTCGGATAAGTTGACTTTTTAGTATTGCATTTTCTTATTTTTATCAACATAAGAAAATACGGTATTAAAAAATTCTGAAAAAATTCTCAGAACTTTATGAGAAGAAAATAAGCGATTTTGATTTGTAACATATTGAAATGAGTGAAAATGTGTGAAATAGTTCTAACACACTTGACTCCTGTCCACGTTCCTGGCCAAGAGTGGGTTCCTTATTTTCCAAACTTTCAATTTTACAGCGCTTTTTCGTTTATTTTTCTGCGTTAGTTCTTAAACTACAATTTGTATAAATTTTCAGAAAGGCTTGAGTTAAGAAGAAGAGCATAAGTACCTATGGGGCTGAAGAAAATTTAAAACTTATTTAAAATGCACAGTAAGAGACTCATTTTGTGAGCGTGGTCCGGGATTAATTTGTAATATACACGAAAATATACGAGTTCTCGCATAATTTCCAAATAAAAATTGAAACATTATATCCCTGAATATATGTATCAAAAAATTGAAAAAATGTAATAAAGGCATTAGAGAAGAAAAAGAGCAGTTTATAAAGTTTATTGAGTAAAAAATTATTCAAGACTAATATTTTGCAATTTTTAGTAATTAATATCTTGTTAACTATTGCGAAAATTGCAAAATGGTAGAGGACTTTTCGACTCAGTTTAATCCGCTCTATGAATACAAAAGTGACTGGTAAAAAAGATCGGGATATCCTATACAAGAATACGCCGAGCGGCCGAGAAAGCACATTTTCGGTTTTCGGTCGCTTATAACAAGCGACTAATAGAGAAAGCGGGACAGCGAGATAGAGCGGCCGTCCTTTTCGCTCTAATACTCGCTTGTGTTTACGAGTTTACTGGTAGAGCGAAAAGGACGGGCGCTGCCTCTCGCTGTCTCGCTCGCTCTTGCGGCGAAGACGGCCGACTCGATGCCGGTAGGTGGGGGTAAAAGTGATGGGGCTGGATTCCGTGTTACCGGGGAGCCAAATGTGCATCACTGATTGAAATACTTGCGGTCCACGATATCGGACGGGATGACACGCATAGCACGCCTGCAATGACGGGCAGCTCCCAACAACGAGTTTAAGGAAACTAATAGCAGTTAATTGGCGCGGATTCGTGCGATTCGCCGATAGAAATCGGCGTCTTTACAGTATCTTACTGCGCTCGTCTCACCAAGGGCTCTCCTTGCGGCTCTCTCTCGATACCACCGTCTCTCTCTATCTCATTCTCGGCTTCGCTCTCGGATGTCCTGTGCCCTCACGACCGTCTCTGATGCTCGCCACAGCTCAAGTGCCGGCCCAGGGTCCTTCCGGGAGCGCGCAGGTATCGTAGGCCCACGTGATTAGCCTTATCGCTTCTGGTTGGTCGCGAGCCCTCTCGCGGGTCCCATGCGCCCTCGCTAGTCGCTGTTGCGTCGCGCGCCCTGGATTCGGCGCACGGGATTTAACTGTTGGGCATTAATCGGCGGCTGCTCGCAGGATTTTTCTCTGTCTCATCCGGGCATTCCGGATGCCATAGCAATCAATTTCCCCCGCCGTGCGGTTTCCTTTTCCGCGGTGGGGCGTTATTGTTTGGTAGGGTACTCCTAGAGTCCCTAGAAGTAAGAGTTGCGTCAATCTTGTACTATTTTTGATTGGCTGGATGAATAATGGCGGAACCAATCAGTGATGACTGAGTATGTGGAAGGGAACCTGCACACACGTGCGCAACGTAAAATGAATTCTTTTACTGAGAACAGGATTATGAGTATAATTAGAAGATAAGAATTATTGGATAGGTTATTAAGGAATACACACACACACACACACACACACACATGAAAAGTATATAATAGAAGTACAATATGTTTATAGATGGAACAAGAAATGAAATAAAAATAAAATACACAAAGTACAATATTTTATCAAAATGATATATTCATTATTAAAATCTTCATAAACAAAGCAATATATTCATATGACTAAATCATTAAATATATTTTAATTCAACATAAAAACATTCAATATTTTAATTTAATATATTAATTGAATGTAAACTGCTTATAAAATATAATGCAATTGAAACAAAAATCTAACATCTTTCAATAAAATGAGATAAGTTTGAAATGTTTATTTTATTAATGAATGCATAGCCATAGTTTTGCTATTAAAAACAGGTTTATTTAATCGTTCTGACTGACAACTTTTTCTTAGCTTAAATTTAATAAAACGAGTTTTAATTTTGTCGGATAAACCGTGACAATTTTTTAATGTGTCACATTTAATGTTCTCCATGTTTGTAATGAAAAATTTAACAATATCACAATTTATTTGCTCAATGTAAGGTAAATATGTTTTAATAATAATATGCAGTTTAAGAAAAAAAACGAATGTTTTATCGTTTACAAAAAATAATGTTTTCTTTCTATAACATTTGAGACTAACAAGTCGTGAATATCTGTTTTCAATTTTAGAATCGTATGTTTTGGATCCAGCAGATTCAATACATTTTTCGCAAGTCTTTTGATTTTTAATTATACTATGTATAATGTAACCACATAAATAATATAACGAATTTAATTCTAGTCTGTCCAACTTTATTAATTTGTTGTCAGGTTTAGGTGGTATTATATTAGGTATTTCTTCAAATTGTTTATTCGAACACTTTTTTGGGGAACGTTTTAAAAAATCACCCAATAAAACACCATTATCTGTTTCGTAATTAGTGTTTCGTATATCTTGTAAATATTGGGAAACAGTAATATTCTTTAAACTTTGCTTGAATTGCAATGCATTAGGTGTTGGAAATCGTCGCCTAATATTCGAAAAGAGATTTTCAACAAAATCATTCGAAAATCTAGCTCCTAAAACGTATGCAAAACCGCGTTCTTTGATTAAATAATCAGTTAGTTGTATATATGATGTGGTTGTTAAAGTAAGACCAGTTTGTACAGGTTTGAATGTACCCTTGTTTCCGATTTGCATGTTACAGGATAAATCGATGCATAACTGTAAAAAATGTATGGTTTTTTTAATACATTTCTTCATTTTTAGGGTTTTTCCCTAAAGCAAGTATTGCATGACGTGACGTAATGATATTAAACCATTTGGCCATAATCTCTACAAATGTCGCTGTTGTTCGATATTCATCATTATTTCGCTCTTCACTTAAAAAATTCAAAGCACCGCTTACATCTCTACTAAACATGTTTGCTGCTTTATTTACTTTCATTTTGTTAAACCGAGTCATAGTAATAACTTCATTATTTAATTTAGGTGCAATTTTATAATCCATATTTTCTTGTTCATTTACTAAGTTTTGAAAATGTGAAAATTTTACAATGCGCGATGATAATTGATATATTTCAGTGAATTCTTCTGGCAACAGTATTTGTTTATTAGCGATGATAGCAGCTCTAAGTTTTTTCAAAAGATGTGGCCCATCAGCGAAAAAAAATAATTTGCGATTACAATCAATTGGATGAGGTATAGAATTGTGTATTGATGAATCTCTATGTACACCAATATTGGAGAAAGCTTTCCACATAGCTTGGTTCATACTCCCCATATCAGAGGTAACGCTATGCACCCTAAGACCTATATTTTCAGCTCTTGCAATGTTTTCTTCGATAATAATTTTTAAACGCCTACCATCAAATCCATCGGGTGTAAATTCATAAGCTACAACCTGTTTCCATCGACAAAATATTCCACCAAGCATAAATACTAAACCATGTGTTGCATCCACTGTTTTGCCTTAAAAACAATTTATACAAGCAAATTGGATAAATAAGTCAATTAAAATTTATACCTTTCATATTCATCACTCTGATGAAAATTTTTCTCAGAATTTTCCATATAAGTTAATTATGAAATATTATAAGATTTCTAAGATTTTTACAAAGTTATGTTACCATGACTGTTGGGAATAGTAGAACTTCCTATAATTAAATTTGTACTAGGATCCATTTGTTTGCCAGGTGTGATAAACATTTCATCGATGCCAAGCATACAATCACGTTGTCTCTCGTCTGTGAATTGCAAAACTTTCTCCTTCATTGCATTAAAAATCGATTCTAATATTCCTGGGCAAAAATCAATACCTTCAATACTTCGTTGTAAAGTACGCTTAGATGGTAACGGAATGTTTTGTTTTATAAGTTCTTTATAGCCATTGTCAGTACAAGAAAATCTGATACGTAGAGCTTTTTTAATAGTTTCTTTAGACCAACAATATACACGTCGTTTACTTGATTTTGCTTGCAGCCACTGAATTTGATCATTATTAAAAACTTTTTGAAGTAATTTAGTTGATTGTAATAATGTATTTTCTACTCGTATTCTATTCCTACTCAATCTTCTACGATTCATAAGAATTTTCTTCGACTTTTCGCATTTACGAAGAACTTTTTCGGCATTCTCGAGTCTTTGTTTCATTTTTTTTATTTCTACATCTTTATCTTCAAGTTGTTGATGCAATAATTTTATTGTGTTGGAGAGCACACTCTGATATAGATAATGTAATATTGGATATAGGCAATGTTGCTGTAGATATATGTGTGTTATTATTTTCGTTTTCAGGAAGCTCTTTAACAGTATTTATGAATTCAGTGTTAATATTTTCATTGCTATCATTATTTTGAAATGTGTTATTATTAAAATCGTCCACAGAATCGATTGTTATATCTGAAAGTTGATTATAATGAATAAATAGAATGATGAATTAATTTCAGCCCGAAAATGATTTGTGTAAATGATATTCGTACGTTTATTAATATTTTCCTCGTTATTTTTGTCATTTCCCTTTGTTTCCAATCCCACAGATTCAGCTACTCCAAGAAGTTTGTGTTGAACCGGAAAAATTGTTGGTATTGCACATCTTTTCAATTTTTTTTTTCCATCTTGTCGAAGTCTTTCCCACATTTCCTTGTCAAAATGTACCTATATAAATAAAACATGAGGAACATTATTGTTATTGAAAATATTCAATACATAAAATAAATAAATAAATTTATTTTATATAATTACACGTTTACCTCACAAATAGATGAATATGGCTTAGGTTTCCAGTTTTCTTTCCCGATATGTTGTAGCCATAATGCCTTTCTTCTTATATCTACAGGAAAAGTTGTCATATAATATCCTTGTTCGCTTCTGTTGCGACAACCCTGTATGCAACAGTCAGTCATTTTCTACAAAATAACGCTTTTTAATAGAATTGAGGTTATGACACTAGCTTTATTCTTATTCATCCTTATTTTTTATTACTTCGTAAAATTTTAACAATTTAATCCTTAATTACATATACTTACTTATTCGCTAATAATTAGAATTTATTAATATTAATTGAAACGTTGACACTTATATAAATATACCTACCGTTATTCTATTCTTGTACATAAGTATGTTTACTCCGTGTACGTATACGACGTATGCATGCGGCATGCGCTATATGCAGTAAAAGTATGCCATTTTTAATCCAATTAGAAGATGGCGCAACACTTACTTCTAGGGACTCTAGGTACTCCTTGTGGCGCCGATAGCGGGGCCCCCATGCCCGGTGGGTGGCAAGGGGTCCCCTTCATGCCGTATCTTTCCCTGTTACAGGACTATCTCCTGTACAGAATCCGGTACGAGGATCATGCTCGCAATAAAATGGTTTATTAAACACAAAGAGCTGTTCATCTACGCGTCCTCCCTTCCGGCCGCGGCCTCGTTCCTCTTCGGATGTGTCTCCATTCTTCTCCCTCGACGTCCGTGGGGTTGGTGAGACGTAGCTTCAGATTGACATAGTTTCATGTAGCAGCCGATGATACAAAAAACGATAGAAAAAATGGTTAACGAAAAAAATTAAGAATCTGCGAAAAGTAATCGCAAAGTCGCCCGTAATCGCGATAAGCGTTAGCACGTCCGCCCTTCGCGAAGGGAGGACACAGGACAAAAATGCCGCGCTAATTCCGGTCGGGACAAACGACCTTTGTGACGGACGGTACAAACGTCACGTCACACTATATACGAGGGTCGTCTGAAAAGTTTTGAGCCTCATCATGAAGATGGCGTTACTCGTCAAAGCCTCTCTGGTATTATAATCATGATACTTACGAAAGATATCTGTGACAATTGTGGCCACTTTGGACGTTCAGTTCTTGTTTGACAATTATTTGTGTCGTCATTTTCTAAACATGAAAAAAATTGAATATCGTGCTATAATTAAATTATTGCATTTGAAAGGCAAAACGTCTACGCAAATTAAAGTCGAGTTGGATGCTGTTTACGGGGACTCTGCCCCATCATTTGCCACCGTGAAAAGATGGGTAGTTGAATTTAAACGTGGTCGTACCAGCTTAGCTAATGATGAGCGTTCGGGACGGCCAACAACTGCGACCAGCACCGATAACATCGACAAAATTCATCAAATGATAATGGACAACCGTCGAATTAAGATTAGGGAGATAGTAGAGGCTGTTGGCATATCAAAAGAATGTGTTTGTCATATATTGACTGAAGAATTAGGCATGCGTAAGTTAACCGCGCGTTGAGTGCCGCGCTTGCTCACTCTGGATCAAAAACGCATTCGAATGAACATTTCTAAGGCCCTGTTGGAGCGGTTTAAGCGAAACGAGTCGGATTTTTTGCGTCGATTAATAACGGTTAATGAAACTTGGGTCCACCACTTTACTCCTGAAACGAAAGAACAATCAAAACAGTGGACTGCGAAGGGTGAACCTGCTCCGAAGAAAGCGAA
>NW_017296079.1:93938-94227 GCF_001594075.2 Trachymyrmex cornetzi
CCGTATTCACCAGATCTGGCCCCCAGCGACTTTTTTCTGTTTCCTAAGCTCAAAGTTTGGCTCGTAGGACAGAAATTTTCATCGAACGAGGAGGTTATTGCATCCGTAGACGCCTATTTTGCAAAGCAAGAGACGCTCAGTATTATTTGAATAGATTAAAGGAGTGGGAGCATCGCTGGAAAAAATGTATCGACTTTAAAGGAGATTATGTGGAAAAATAAAATGGAATTTGACCGAAAAATTACTTGTTTCTATGTTAGGCTCAAAACTTTTCAGACGACCCTCGCAT
>NW_017296079.1:94595-94855 GCF_001594075.2 Trachymyrmex cornetzi
TCTTCCGTTATGTATTGGCAGATTGCAGGACATTTGGCATTTTCCAGGACTGTACTGGAAATATTTTGTCATGAAGCAGGTTCCGGGACGTCCTGGAATCTGCCAAATGAATACAATGGCAGAATCCGGGTCTGTACATTTAAATGTATATACATTCACCCAAATGTATATACATTTGGTTGTACAGACCCGGAATGTGCCACACGCATATATTATGGCAGTTTTCGGGTCTGTACATTCAAATATATATACATTTGGTT
>NW_017296079.1:97227-97599 GCF_001594075.2 Trachymyrmex cornetzi
CGGTTCCGTGATGACCAGGGCGAGTGGCACGCCGGCCGACACCGTGACAACGGACGACGGGGGCGGCTGCGCGGAGGCGTGGGAGCTGGAGAAGCGCACTCTCACGCGCGAGCTCCGCGTCCTTCGTGCAGAGAGGGCGTGGTGGGGGAGGGGGAGGAAAGCCCCCTCCCCCCCAGAGTCCTCGCCCGCCGGGCGGGGCCAGGCGGGGCCCAGTCGGGGCGGGGCGATTTCCCCCCGCCCTATGGAGATTTCGGGCCAGGAGAGCTCGGCGGGGGCTAGGAGCCCCGTCCTCCTAAGGAGCGGGGCCGGCCACGGGGAGCCTGCCGCCCCCCGGGACGGGGCCAAAAAGTCCCGAAGGAAAAAGGGGGGGGG
>NW_017296079.1:100688-101120 GCF_001594075.2 Trachymyrmex cornetzi
CCACGACAAGGTGGGACTCCAACGGCGGAGGGACATGTCGTGTGGCGTTCCCCAGGGGTCCGTTCTCGGACCCCTCATATGGAACGCCACATACGACGCCGTTCTCCGCACGGCTCTGCCCCCCGGCTGCCACGTCGTCTGCTACGCAGACGACACGCTGGTGGTGGTCGGGGGCACGACCTGGGGAAGAAGCTTAGCGCAGGCCAACGTGGCGGTGGCATGCGTCGTCGGTGCGGTAAAGGACCTGGGCCTAGCGGTGGCCCTCGCCAAGTCGGAAGCTATGTTCTTCCACGATGGGACTGGCGGGGTGCCCCCCGGGGCCTGGGTCCTCGTGGACGAGGTCCGCATCCCGGTGAGGCCCAATCTGAAGTATCTGGGCCTCACGCTGGATGGTTGTTGGGGCTTTGCCGATCATTTTGACGGCTTTGCCCC
>NW_017296079.1:102778-104048 GCF_001594075.2 Trachymyrmex cornetzi
TGGTTGTATAGACCCGGAATGTGCCACACGCATATATTATGGCAGTTTTCGGGTCTGTACATTCAAATATATATACATTTGGTTGTACAGACCCGAAATGTGCCATACGCATATACTATGGCAGATTTCGGATCTGTACATTCAAATGTATATACATTTGGTTGCACAGATCCGGAATGTGCCATACGCATATATTATGGTAGATTTCGGGTCTGTACATTTAAATATATATTCATTGGGTTGTACAAACCCGGAATCTTCCATTTGCATATATTATGGTAGATTTCGGATCTGTACATTGAAATGTACATACAATCGGTCACTAAAAGATTTCAACACTTTTTCTTCAATCAATTTTGCAACCGTTTTATGATTCGTCACGCTGATTGAATTAATAGCGACCGGTTGTATGTACATTTCGACGTACAGACCCAAAATCTGCCATAATATATGCTTATGACAGATTCCAGGACACCTTGGAATTTTCCATACGCATATATATCTTGAGATATACATGGATAATGAAATGTCTAATGTCAAATTTTTACACCACCCTAGAGATTTTGCTATCGGCGTGTTAGATTATTTTAGTGGGGATCCACTCAAAATCTGCCATAATATATGCGTATATGACAGATTCCCGGACACCTTGGAATTTTCCATACGCATATATATCTTGAGATATACACGGATAATGGAATGTCTAATAATAACTACCCTAGAGGTTTTGCTAACAGCGTGTTAGGTTTTTTTAATTGGGTTCTTCACCTGGAGTCCTAGTATACCATTTATCTGCCATACGCATATTTTATAGCAAATTTTGGGTCTGTACATTCAAATGTATATACATTAGATTGTACAGATCCGAAATCTGCCATCCGCACATATTATGGCAGATTTCGTGCCTGTACATCGAAATGTATATACAACCGGTCGCCAAAAAGTTGTAACACTTTTCCTTCAATGGTAAGAGGCGAGAAAATATTTTTACGTACGATTTTTCGAATTATCGATTATCGACGAAGTTAGACTATTGATATGTTAAGACCTATACATAATATAAGAAGTATTGGGAACAGCAATGAATTTTAAGATTTCAACTTATGTGATACTAATTACTTTGGAATACACTAATATAAGTTGAAATTTTGATGGAACGGTATTCCATTAACATTCACGGAATGGCAGGTTCCAAGAGAATATACAGGACATTGACTAGAATGGCAGGTTCCAGGGCAATATATATTCCAGAACACTGACTAGAATGACA
>NW_017296079.1:104291-104538 GCF_001594075.2 Trachymyrmex cornetzi
CGCCCCCCTGCCATTCTAGTCATCGTATGCGACCGTGCGTCTGCTCTATAGACATATAGAGAGTAGACGCATGATCACACATGATTCACTCTCCATTTTCTTCTGTTAGAGAGAGAACGAAAAATCCAATTGTGTCGCCTCCTTCTCGCATGTGACTGCCATGTCTCGTGCTACATGCTCAGTCTATTTATACCATGTCTATGGTCTATCCTTAGACGTTGTTACTAGCTTTTGGAACGTTCTGTAT
>NW_017296079.1:104939-119324 GCF_001594075.2 Trachymyrmex cornetzi
GCCAGTCCGTGAATGTCCTGGAAACATATGATGTCCTGGAACCTGCCAATCTGTCAATGTCCTGGAAGAATATGTGTCCTGGAATCTACCAATCTGTGAGTGTCCTGGAAACTGCCAAATTTGTTTTTTTTTCGAAAACGAGTAAAAATACATTAATTTTACTTGAACGGAAGGTAGAAAACAACAAAAGAGACTTCTTAAAACTGTTTTTAACTAATTCTATGTTCGGTCCCAGAAACTGCCCCTGGACATACATATATATATATGTATATATACATAAAATGTTCGGAAAATGCCGGGACACTTAAATATCATAGAAGGTATAAGCATTACAGAAAAGTGTTTCAGACAAAAGTTGTAGGGTTCAACAAAAACTATTTACGGATGATCACATCCGTTTAACCTAGGGTGGCGTCGCCAAGAGCAGAAACTAAATTGAGTAGAAACTAAATAAACTAGAGCAGAGACTAAATTGAGTCGAAAAGTTTACTAACATTTTGCGATTTTCGTTATAATGGTCAATAATATATTAGGTGTACAACTTTGGTTCCGCCGTTTTCCTATAGATGGCTTTAGCAGTAAGCGGTGGTCGAAATAAATAAATCATAGACGTCATACAATAAACTTGGCCATCTGTCAACATAACACCATAGAAATATTAGTCGATTTGTGTCTGCATCATAAAGATATTTTCGATTGAAAATATCAGTTTACGAACCAAATTCTCGTCATTTGCGGGAGGTTTCAATTTTCTGCTTCAATATGAAGAAATCTGTGGCTGAGGCTCATCGAATGCTCTCAAATACTTACGGTGAGGCCGCTATTAGAGAAAGAACGTGTTGTGAGTGGTTTCAACGCTTTAAGAACGGTGATTTTGACGTCGAAGACCGGTATAGCGGTGGAAGAGAGAAGGTTTTCGAAGATGCAGAATTGTAGGCATTACTTGGTCAAGACTCGTGTCAAAATCAAAAAGAATTAATACGATCATTGGGAGTGACTCAACAAGTCATTTCAAAACGCCTCAAAGCCATGGCAATGATTCAGAAGCAATTGTTGTGAAGCAGTTGATTTCAAATGGGAAGTCCCTACCCCACCCGCCGTATTCTCCATACGTTGATCCCTCTATCACTTGTTTCGATCAATGGCACACGGCTTGGCTGACCAGCACTTTCGATCTTATGCAAAAATTGGATCAATTCGTGGATCGCCTCAAAAGATGACGGGATTCGTACGCTGCCTGAAAAATGGGAGAAAGTAGTGGCCAGCGATGGACAATACTTTGAATCATAAATGTATACCCAGTTTTTTACAATAAAGCCTCGAATTTCAGAAAGAAAACGGCGGAAGCAAAGTTGTACACCTAATATTAATTGCTAAAAATCGCTAAGTATTGGTTCTCAATCATTTTTTTTTCAAATACTATCAACTTTATAGGAAAACAACAAGAGATAAAAATTGTTTATTTCCTCCTCATACAGTTCTGAGAAATTTTTCAAAATTTTTAATACCATATTTTCTCATGGCGCTAAAAATAAGAAATTGCAGTAAAAGTATTAAAGAGTTGATAAAAAATTGTTGTGCCGCTGTACGGCACGGTTCGGGATTCACGTAGGACTCGAGGAGTGTAAAATAGTATTTCTTCGTAGCTTTAGTAAATGTACACTCAGTTCCAAAAAAACGGTACACTATAAATTTGGGAAAAATTTGCCAAACTTCAAATGATCATAACTTGGTTAATAATGAAGACAAAAATATTTTTAAAAAAGCAAAATAAAGCTTGAAATGTTCACTTTAAGATCATTTGAATAGAATTTGTATCAGCCCATTAATTTCAAAATGGCGGATGACAAGTATCAACATCCGAAAATGGATAATCAAGAATCCAACTTTGCAATGGTGCATGGTGTTAATCAGGTGTCGCCGCTCAATGGGACAACATGCACGTGTAAGTATAGAATTTTATCTTTAAAATGCTTTTTTACCGACCTCGATACGATCATTTTTCGCTGAGTTATTCTAATTTTAAAATACCGCTGTCATTAACTTAAATTATGCTTGTAAATTTTCTCAATATGAACTGCATGGAGTTTGATTGGTCGAAACACCACATTGCGTGTGTTCATGCGGGCGCGTGTGTGCGTGTGTGCTTGCATGCGGGCGTGTACGTGTGTGTGCGTGTGTGGGCGTGTGTTTTTGTGGGTGTGTGTCCTGCTCTTAGCGTTATCGAGGATCAACGGCGTGGACGTGACAGGAATCTGATCTCGTGTCTGCGCGCGCGCGTGCTACGATGTATGTGCGTCGTGCGTGCATATTAATAGTGTGTATGACCTCCTCGTTCGCGTATTACCTCATTCATACGATCCGGGATACTCCTTATCAGTCTTTTAATTTCAGCCTGCGTAATTATATTCCATTCTTCTCCAATAATTTGTCGAAGTTCTCGCAGTGAATGAAGAGCAGGTACGTAATTTCGTACCTTTCTGCCAAGATTGTCTCAAGATAAGTGTTCGATGGGATTTAAGTCTGGGCTATTTGCTGGCCAATCGAGTCGATTTATGCCAACTTCATCAGAGAAGTTAAGCAATCTTCTCGCAATATGTCGTCGAGCATTATCTTGTATAAACAAGAAGTCTTCTCCAATGAAGGGTGCATATGGAATAACATGCGGAATGAGTATGTCTTCCACATATACATCTGCGTTCATGTTGTTGTTGAAAAAGTGCAAATCAGTATGAGCATTCGTTGAAATTCCTGCCCAAATCATTACAGAAATTCCATTGTAGCTATACCTCTCACTTACAGTACAATTTGCAAATCGTTCTCCTCTGCGACGATAAACTCTAAACACTAAAAAGTACTTTGCTCCAGTCTGCGTAAGTCCAGTCCCTGTGTTCAATTGTAAAATTGAGTCGAGCAACGCGATGGCGGCGTGTAAGCAAAGGTACAGCCGCTAGCCTACGCGAAAACAGACTTTGTTCCGTTAATCTTCTCCGAACCGTGTTGACGCATACATTAGTGTTGCGAACTTACTAGACTGAGCACGGAAAAGAGAAATTATTAGTTTTTATTTATGACCGCATCGGACTGCACGCCAGCTATTGCGGCGCATACGATAAAATAACTCTTACGCACAACTCTCTTTTTTCGCTTCGGAACAACGCTCCGCTCAACTAGCTGGCTTGTTGTCCGATGTGAAAAGTGTTATTAAACAAATTGAGTTGCGTTCTTTCTCTTTCTTTTGAGTTGCATTCCGTTTCTTCGTGTGACTTCGACTCAATCCATAATTAATTCTTTTACGTTGAAGTAAATAGCGACGCGTCCGACAAAAGGACGCTATCTCGTGCGACTCTTCCTTTTTTGGAAAACAAACGTTTGATTATGGCGACGATAAAACCTGAAATGGCTGCTCAAGTTGTTGCTTTAATTGAAGATGGTAGAAGTCGAAGATACGTTGCTGAAGCACTTGATCTGTCAGTATCAACTGTGCAACGTGCTTATGCCAGGTACTTAGACACTAATTTTTTTCAAAGAAGGCCTGGTTCGGGACGCCCTCGATGTATCGATAACAATGATGATCGATTTATTGTTTTAAATTCATTAAGAGACAGGCATCGAACAGTTGTTCAAATTCGAAATAATTTAAGGGACGTTCGCAACACTAATGTATGCGTCAACACCGTTCGGAGAAGATTAACGGAACAAAGTCTGTTTTCGCGTAGGCTAGCGGCTGTACCTTTGCTTACACGCCGCCATCGCGTTGCCCCACTCAATTTTGCAATTGAACATAGGGACTGGACTTACGCAGACTGGAGCAAGTACTTTTTAGTGATGAATCTCGTTTTGGTCTCCATTCTCCAGACGGCCGAGAACGAGTTTATCGTCGCAGCGGAGAACGATTTGCAAATTGAATTTATAAGTGAAAGGAATAGCTACAATGGAGGTTTTGTAATGATTTGGGCAGGAATTTCAGCGAATGCTCATACTGATCTGCACTTTTTCAACAACAACATGAACGCAGATGTATACTTGGAAGACATACTCATTCCGCATGTTGTTCCACATACACCCTTCATTGTAGAAGACTTCTTGTTTATACAAGATAATACTCGACCACATATTGCGAGAAGAGTGCTTAACTTCTTTGATGAAGTTGGCATAAATCGACTCGATTGGCCAGCAAATAGCCCAGACTTAAATCCCATCGAACACTTATGGGACAATCTTGGCAGAAAGGTACGAAATTACGTACCTGCTCCTCATTCACTGCGAGAAATTCGACAAATTCTTGGAGAAGAATGGAATACAATTACGCTGGCTGAAATTAAAAGACTGATAAGGACTGTGCCGGATCCTATGAATGAGGTAATACACGAACGAGGAGGTCATACACACTATTAATATACACGCACGAACGCACATACGCCGTAGCACGCCCGCGCGCAGACACACACACGCACACGGGATCAGATTCCTGTCACGTCCACGCCGTTGATCCTCGATAACGCTAAGAGCAGGACACACCCACAAAAACACACGCACACACATGTACACGCCCGCATGCAAGCACACACGCACACACGCGCATGAACACACGCAATGTGATGTTTCGACCAATCAAACTCCATGCAGTTCATATTGAGAAAAATTACAAACCTAATTTAAGCTAATGACAGCGGTATTTTAAATTTGGAATAACTCAGCGAAAAATGATCCTATCGAGGTCGGTAAAAAAGCATTTTAAAGATAAAATTCTATATTTTCACGTGCATGTTGTCCCATTGAACGGCGACACCTGATTCACACCATGCACCATCGCAAAGTTGGACTCTTGATTATCCATTTTCGCATGTTGTTACTTGTCATCCGCCATTTTGAAAATAATGGGCTGGTACAAATTCCATTCAAATGATCTTAAAGTGGACATTTCAAGCTTCATTTTGCTTTTTTAAAAATATTTTAATCTTCATTATTTACCAAGTTATGAACATTTGAAATTTGGTAAATTTTTCCCAAATTTACAGTATACCGCTTTTTTTGGAACTGAGTTTATAACATCTTTATTTTCACAACTCACAAGTGGTATTCACGAGGGGGTAACCGCTAGCTGAAATATTGTCCCACAGATTACATGATTTCTGATTAAATAATTTTTTTCACTACTATGAAGTAATTTGGTAAAATATACGATTATATTTAATATTATACAATGATTTCTCGTGGTTGCATGTGTAATTATCGGATTATACATAGAGATTTTATATAAATTTTATAATGATTTCGAGAATTCTTTCCCACGATTACGTTAAGCGGTTACCTCCTCGGGTATTCACTTATTCGTTCAGAAAGTGAATGCCGGTTCCCGAGAATAATGTGTGATAAGATTCAACGTAAAGCGGCTCTTCTTTCGAAAAATTTGGCTGTAACGGTCTACAAGGAATTTGTATGCCATCAGCGTACAGCGAAAAGAAATTTAATCTGTAATTTTTGAAATTAAACGTGTTCAATTTTCTATCACCCGCCCGTTAAACTCCTTGTTATCGACAAAGCCAACTATTATTCGTTTCGGCAGCTGTCGGAGTTTTGCATTATCTATCGATTCCCCCACGACGCCGGAATGTATCGTGAATGTTTGAACTTCGACTCTCGTAAGGGGATACTTGGCGGTAGTTTTACTCAGCATTCTAGCGTGTGTGAGTAGCACACCCGGACTTATTTTTGCTCATCTTACGAGTAAACTAGCATCGAGAATACGTATTTTTGACATCGTTCTAGTCTTCATAAGGCAAAATGAATCTTTCGAGCGTACGAGTCTCATTCTAACTTCCACTCCGTTAATTAAAAATTTATCTTGAAAACGTCGCAGTGAATGTGACCTACGAGATCTAGCGCACGATTTCCTTGAATGTATTTCGCGCGTCTCTCGAGTGCCGTATTTGGATTTGATGTATCTAACGTGTCGTCCATGTAGCCGGAAATATCAGCGTCCCATAAGCAACCCGTGCAGAAATTTGTTAGGGATTTCATTATGTAACATAAATCTGATGAGGCCCTTATCGGGATTTGGTAGGAATGCCATAAGTAAGGCTTCCTTATTTATATATGATGAGGCCCTTATCGGGATTTGATAGAGATATATTAATTTTATAAATACTTGTTTATTAGGGCTAACTTATAGGTGCCTGGAAAGGATTTATTAGGCATGTCATAAGTAAGGCTTTTTTGCATTACTAATGATGGTTCGCATTCGGATGGGTAACCGTTTCAAATTAACATAAAATTAATTCCTGTAATATTTCCTCTTAAGGCCCTGATAATTTTTTCTTACAGGGCCCTGATAAATTTTCTTTACACGGCCCTGATAGTTTTTTCTTATAGAGCTCCGATAATTTTTCCTTATAGGGGCCTGGTAAACAATTTATTACATGCTATGTAGGGCCCAAGTAATCTGCCCTAATAGGCCCTGATAAATTTTAGGGAATACTTTGTGACGTGACATTTTGTCCGTCACTGTGCGGACTTGTCGACGGCGGACTCGCACTTCCTACCGGCTCGAAGGGCGAGCGTGCGGGCGAGTGCGCACTCGAGCGCGCGTGCAAGCGCACCTGCGAACGTGCGTTAAAATTCATGTCATTTATTTTACTCGGCAGATTTTCCTCTTTTGTATTAGCATTTCTTTTGCGTAATGATCAAGCGTTTCAGAAAGCGTAGACTCGCCACGGATCACGCTCGGCAGCTGCTGTGAAATCTCATTGTATTGTCGTGCTGTCTCGCCCGCCACCCTTGGAAGGAAGACAGAAGAAGGACAGGATTGAAAGGAAGGCCGAAAGAGCTAAGAGAGAAAGACGCACATCCGGGAGCCCGGACAAGCATGTTGTACTATTTTATATCATTGCTCGTAACCGCTGTCGCATACGAAAGGAACCGTACTTTCACCATGCACCCCTTGCAGAGCACCGGAGGAGATCAGAATTCCCGGCCACCCTTGAGGCTAGACGGACGTCCGTCGGCAGCATAGGGCTCCGACGGGGAGGGAGAAGAAAATCCATCCCGATCTCCTCCGCCGGGCCAGGAAGTGCGGGGACCGTGAGCAGAGACGCCACCCTTGACAGGGACATCCATTGCGCGCTCGCATGAGCCAGGACTCAAGGCCGCGCGGATCTGCACGGCACGCGCGGAAGACAATCAGCGTGATTACCTTTCCCCGCAGAAAGGGGGGGGGGGGGGGGGGTAGCAACCTGCGAGAATCCGCCGGGAGCTCTCGGGCCTCACTCTTTCTATGGACGAGGGAGCCGTGAGACTTGTGAGGGAAGTGCGAGTTCGCAGCCGAGAAGCCCGAGACCGAGAGGACGAAAGCCTATTGAGAGGACGTGACGTGAAGGAGACGACGAGGGTGAGACGAGTGCTGCGCTTGTAAAGCTGCCGACCGGGGTACGCCGTCAGGTGAATCGCACGTAAACCAGCTCGCACAGTAACGAGAGATCGGCGTAATGGCTGCCATGTGAAGCCGCGGAATCGCGAGCCACGTGACATCCTCCCGAGCCTTGGAAGTAATTAGCTGTCGCGTTTCGAGAGTCAGAGTAAAGGGAAGAATATTCATTGCCAAGTTGAAGTAACTTAGAGTCGGACAGTATCGAGGGCCGAGTCGCGCTCGTTCCTCTCGCCACAGGGGAGTTACTTCCGATTTCCGAGTAGAGTAGAGTCGCGTAGAAACGCGTAGAGTAGTCGCGTTGTCGAGTCTCGTCGTGTCGCGTAAAGACGCTTATTGTAGTTGCGTTATCGTTTAGTATCGCGTCGGCACGCTTGCTATAATTGTGTCGCCGAGCATTGTGCTGTCGTATCGGAACGCGTATTGTCGCGTTGCCGAGTTAACTTCCGGTTGTGATGTTACCGAGTATCCATTATGCTATTCGAATTTTCGCTACTCTTTTTATGTCACGAAACGTCAGCGTCAGTGTCACGAACAAGACTGAAGCTTTTTTCGTCATCTCACGTGGAATTAGATTAGAAATAATGTGTAGTAGGGGGAAAATATTTTTCTCACGAAACGCATAGAGCTAACCAGAAAAGTCGATGACTTGATGCGAGGAATCGATTTCTAAAACGTTATCGAACTCGGCATAGACGATACAATTAATAATCACGGAAAGAGCTTTTTCGAATCTTACTTCTAATCGTACGCTTCTGTGTTTTACAAGATTCCAATGTCCTGCACAATTAGCGGATAGATCCAGAGTAAGATCGAAAGCGAAAAGAGTGTAGCCATTGGCGTAATCATCTCTGCTTATAGAATTACCCTCGTTCAGAAAGTGAATGCCAGTTCCCGAGAATATTGTGATAAGCCTCAACGTAGAGCGGCTCGTCTCCGTGTCGAAATCCATTCTTGAGATGCAAACGTTTCGTGAACCTTGCAGTCCACTTCATCAAGGCGAGGAGCAGCGTGATACTGGGCTGTTCCTCCAGGCCGTTCCTTTATATATTACCCTTCTTGGGATGGTGGGGATGGGCGGTGAGAGGAAAGGGGTTGTGGGAGGGGAAAGAGGTGATGGAATTGGTCGGTCTTCATTAACCGGGAGAATGGTCTTTCGTATTTTATTTATGTTGTAGCCATTATCTCTATTCAAATTGTTAGGGTGTTTTTGTATCTCTATGGCTTCACTATACTTTTTTGGAAAGTATGATATATTGTCGTTTGGTCAAACAGTATTTGATGTTCTGTTTCGATGTCGTGTTCTGATAATACCGACAGCGTGGTGTGTTTTCGTCTGGCATCACGTTGGTGTTTTTTGATCCGTAGGTTGACCATTCTCCCGGTTTCTCCAATGTACTTTCCTGCAGGAACAAGGTATTTTGTATACTCCTGCGGAACTGAGTGGAGGTCTTTGATCATTAGGATTTCTTAAGATTTGTCCTATCTTTTTGGATGATTTGAAGATAGTTCGGATATTGTGTTTGTTTAATATCCTGCCAATCCGATCTGTTGTTCCTTTGACATATGGGAGAATGATTAGGATCCTTTCGTCTGGTTGTGTGTCAGAGTCCGTTGTCTTGTTTGCATGTTTATTGATTATTTTGTTATGTCTCTTTTGTCGTGTCCGTTTTTCTGTAAGGCCAGTTTGAGGCCTGTCGGCCTCAAACTCTGAGGCCTAGGTTGAGTTCTGTCTGTAGATGTTGTTTGTCAGAGATGGTGAAAGCTCTATGTACTAGTGAGTTGATTGCTGACTGTTTTGTGCTGGGTGGTGGTGCCACTCGACATGTAGATATCTGTCTGTGTGTGTGTTGGTTTTCTGTACACTTGATGGCCTAAGGTACCATCAGCTTTCTTAGAGACAAGAACATCTAGGAAAGGGGGTTTTTCGTTTTCGTCTATGTCTATAGTGAAGTAGATATTTGGATGTTGTTTGTTGAGGAAAATAAGGAATAACTAACAATTTAAATAGAGATAATGGCTACAACATAAATAAAGTAAAGAAGACCATTCTCTTGGTTATTGAAGACCGACCTTCCACCACCTCTTTCCCCTCCCACAATCCCTTTCCTCTCCCACAATCCTTTTCCGCCCACCCCCACCACCCCAACAAGCAGCGTAATATAAAAAGGAACGGCCTGGAGGAACAGCTCAGTATCAGACTGCTCCTCGCCCTGATGAAGTGGACTGCAAGGTACATGAAACGTTGGCATCTCAAGAATGGATCTGGACACGGAGGAAACCCGCGAAACTCATAATCATTATACAGAAAGCACTCGTGGAAGCCTCAAGAATATTAATATAAATATCTCCTCGTTTATAAATTGTTGCGTTAAGATGCAGCGGTTTCCGTATTATTAATCCGCTGTCACTAATTATGTTACAAATAATTAGAAAGCAATCGCGAATTAAGTATCCCTGCGCTATATTTTGGGGCCGCGTCACTGTTGGATATGGAGTGGGGAGCGAAAGACGGTCCAGCGCGGCGGGCGGACAAGATACTGGATTGGAAGAGTGGTGGAGTGTTTACTAGAGTAGGGGAGGTATGATCACAGAATGTGAGCGCGTCTCAGGTCGAGCGGCAACCATGAGACCGCTAGTGCCGGCGTATCACATGTTACAAGAATCCTTTATAAATCTTAATTTATTATAATTGCTCTAGAATTTTAATGTTACTCATTAATGTTCTCTCACAGTAGAATTAGGAATTGTTCTTTATAATAAGTGACGTCACAAGTTATTTTATTGAGTAATTTATAAACTATTCATTGAATTGACTATTAGCGTCAATGCTAATACGATTAACTTTAATTGTAACAAATGTCAGAATAGTTGATGTTCATTTGACAAGGAAATTTATTTTGGTTTCGAGCAATTCAAGCCGTTTCATCACTTCAAACCTTTGAAGGATGGGGTACGGAGGAGGATTGAAGAGAACAGAATATAACGCCATATTAAAAGTTGAATTTTTATTTAATACGAAGTTAGCTGACACGCTGGTTACATTGATGTTAACGCGGTTGATCATTCTATCGAAAAGGTAATTTTATCATGTTCCCGACGCGGTTAATTGTCCAATCTTAAAATAAAAGAAAGAAATTATGAGAGAGACAGATAAGTAGTAATGGAAGGAAAAATTGAGCAGCTTCTACAAGCGCAGTCAATTCCGAGAAAAAGAATGAACTAAGCAGCTCCTACAAGCGCAGTTAGTTCGAAGGAGAAAGGATAGGCTGAGCAGCTCCTACAAGTGCAATTAGCCCGAGAGGGAAGGATAGGCTAAGCAGCTCCTACAAGCGCAGTTAGCCCAGGAGAAAGGGGAAGGCTGAGCAGCTCCTACAAGCGCAGTCAGCCCGAGGGGTATAGGAAAAGGGAACCTTGAATCAGAGATGCCAGACCAGTGACGGTTTACGACATTGAAACTAACGCCATCGGGTGGCGGCCTGGCACAACTTATAACACAAGCACGAGCCCGTGTCCGTGTCCGTGTGACTTGGTAGTTAGAAGCGTACCGACTATATCGCCGACCTTTTCTCACTCGTTTTCATTGTTTGGCCTTGTCGGCGCGCTGAGAGCGAGAGAGAACCTGCCTTCGCATACGTAGCTTCACTCAAGCGACCGAAATATGTTCTCTCGTCTGCTCGGCGTGTATCAAAAGGCATGGAGACATTCTAGATAACATACAGGGTGTCCCAACCTTTTTTGCCAATCACTTTTGTGTAGATAGAGCGGATTAAACTGAGTGAAAAGTCATCTACCATTTTGCAATTTTCGCAATAGTTAACAAGATATTAATTACTAAAGATTGCAAAATATTGGTTTCGAATAATTTTTTACTCAAATACTATCAACTTTACAGAAAAACTGCCAGAGACAAAAATTATTTATTTTCTTCTCATAAAGTTCTGAGAATTTTTTCGGAATTTTTTCAGAATTTTTTAATACTGTATTTTCTTATGTTGGTAAAAATAAGAAAATGCAGTACTTAAAAGTTGATAAAAAATTCTGAAAAAATTCTCAGAACTTTATGAGAAGAAAATAAATAATTTTTGTCTCTGGCAGTTTTTCTGTAAAGTTGATAGTATTTGAGTAAAAAATTATTAAAAAATTATTCTTGGCACTTTAAACGATATTTGAACATTTACTATTGATAAATATCAAGAAACGCCAATAATCGGTTATAAAGTTAGATATATTATAAATACAATACAAATTCTTAATTTTTTAATTTAATTATCTTTTATCCACTTCCTCGACGGCGGTCACCTAGACACTCATTTCCTCGATGGCAAACACCTAGACACCAACTTCCTCGACGACAAACACCTAGACACCCATTTCCTCGACGGCGAACACCTAAACACTCATTTCCTTGACGACGAACACCTAGACACCCATTTCCCCAATAGCGAACGCCTAGACACTCACTTCCTCGATGGCGATCACCTAGACACTCATTTCTTCGACCTAGACACCCACTTCCTCGACGATAAACATCTAGACGCTTAATTCCTGAATATCTATACATCCTCTTCCTCGACGCGGTAAATACCTAGATTTTCAACGACAATCTCGATATTTCATTTTAATTATAATTAATATTTTATTTTAATTCATTTTATTAATTTTAATTTCAATTAATTAGTTATAACACGTCACATCGTGTATGTGACAATGTTGCCATCGCTGATTATTACAGCCGTCATACGTGGTTGATCACGTTCGAATGTGCAATGCTGCCATCGCTTGGTTAAGTCAAAAGCCATCTATTATAAAAAAAACGAAACGTACATTTTTCCTGGTCGACGACAATGACAATAATAATGACAATAACGACGTATCTTAAAATCAGATAAAAATCAAACATTTAGAACTTTATGCCGCAATATCTCCGCTCGTAGGGTACGTAGAAAAAAAATAAAAGCACTTTTATCATACAATCCCTGTGGTGGCTATCGATTGAGCATACATAGAACGCGATCGGTTCAGCCGTTATTGAGATCCGATAATCTCGATCTGCCGCAACTCGTCGTTTCGCGTAAAGGAGGCACGGCAGTGTCACTTCGCGCAGCATAGCGCCGAGACACTACCAGTGTCTCCAGATGATCTCAATGCACTGTTCGGTTTTCGCTTCGAGATATATGTATTCGGACAGCGCGACGTATTATGTTTATTAATGTGACCGATTTTCTGACCCCCGGCCGCTTGTGCGGTCGCGCTTATATTCGATATTTTGGGGGCCAACCTTGGACCGTCCGCGTTGATCTGTCAGCGTTCCGCTTATCGGACGAGACCAGTTCAACGCGCAACTTCTGAGTTTGCGGTTTTTCTGTTATGACTTTATTTCCACTCAAGGTCTCCTTTTATATCTGGAGACACTGGTAGTGTCTCGGCGCTAAGCTACGCGCAGCGACACTACCGTGGCTACTTTACGCGAGCCGGCGAGTTGCGACAGATCGAGATTATTGGATCTCAATGAGGGCTGAACCGATCAAGTTCTAAGTGTGCTCAATCGATTGCAACCGCTCGGTATATATAATGAAAGTGTTTTTATTTTTTCTCTACGTGCTATACGAGCGGAGATATTGCGACGCAAAGTACGAATCTGAAACTTTTATATATTAAGAAACGTCATTGTCGTCGTTGTCGTCGCTACGAAGTGGTGGGGGTAATGTCCTTTTGTCATTTTTGGCACAAGAGGCAAATGTGGCGCTGGCAATGTGCATGGTCACATCACACATGTGTCTGTTTTCTGTGACTGATGATTAGGTTGGGAAATCCATCACATTGATGGCATAGAGGAACACGTAAGTGATTTTCTGCTTCTATATACACAAATTAGACTTGCTCGATACGTTTTTGCACGAAATGAACGAATCTGGCAAAAAAAAATGTATTGCTTTACCCCGTGGACCGAGATATATTAATCGTTAAAGTTGATCACTATTCAGGTTAGGAAATCCGTCACATAGATGGCATAGAAGGACATGAGAACATGTAATTGAAACTACAATAAGTATTTTCTGCTTCATTTACACAAATTCTCTGCTTTAAAATCACATTCTTTGTTTTTATTTTTACAGCACATAATTTGTTATTTTTACAGCAGAGTATTTGTTTAAATATTTGTTTGTAAAGCAGAAAATTTGTTAAATCTATGCCATCGCTGTAACAGATTTCCTAATCTGGATATCTGTCAACTTTAATTAATAACAATTAATAACTCGGTTCGCGGGGCAAAGCGACACATTTTTTATGTAGTGTAAAAATAAATCTATTTTATTTTATCAATCTCGAGGAGGTGAGGAGGCTAAATTCAACAATTACCGAATATTGATGTCTTGCATAAATCTAATCGTTTAGTGCGTCATAATTCGACTTTGTACGTACATTATTATGTAACTTGTAATGTATTTCCAGAATTTTTCAACTGTGAGACAGACTCTGAGCTGTGCAATGATACATATGGATCCACGTATGAAAGAAGATTCTCTACTTTTCTTAGATGTGCTTGTACAAAATTGTAGTAGTGCATTGGCGAAAGATAGTCATAAAATTTTACCTAATTTTTTGGGTATGTATGTTGTAGGTAACATAAAATGATGAAGGTAGTCCTGCGGCACAATTAATAACAATGTTACAATACATTTCAAAAGTACTAATCTAAAATGGAGAATTAAAATTTTGGAATGTTTAGCTAATTTATTCACCTCTATTTTTTTTTGTTAATTACAGGAATATACAATGATAAATTACAAATTGATAAAAAACTAATAAGTTTTTATAGAATCCTTTAATTAAAAACAATTAATAAAACCATAAAATATGTATTACAGGCAACAGGAGTCGACGCTGGTTATCAATTAGCGTAATTTTTCTTAATACTAAAAATATAAACCTTAACTTTGAACGTATCCACTCAT
>NW_017296079.1:119378-121525 GCF_001594075.2 Trachymyrmex cornetzi
TATTACATGACAAAATGATATCTCCAACGTTTTTCCTCTCAAAAATTGAATCGTTTACTGTTGTGAGGTAAGTCACATACTCACAAAGTTAGAAAGCTGAGTGGCAATGAGAAGCTAAAATTATATGAAAGATTAAATTATCGTATGTATAATTTGAAAATTAATAATCACCTCATCTCACACAGTCGATGCTTCTACATTGAACAATGAATCTCTCTTATGCAACATTTTGTAACTCGTTAATATTTTATAAATTATCGTCAAATTAAAAAAAATATCTGCGAGAACAATATGTGTCGTGTTATTTAGACAATCGATTAAATAATGATTGCTAAACAAGTAACATAGCGGTCAATTTTAAGACAAACAAGTTTATGACATATATTACGACCAAGCCTTAAAATTTATTGAGAATTTTAATGTACGCATGATTTAAACCAATGGTATCATGTTGTAGGTTCAGCCCATTGATCTGTCGATTAATATGCATCATCTCTGATATTAATCTTTTATTGTACAAGTTTTAAGTACTTTTATTGTACAACTTTGCTTCCGCCGTTTTTTATTCGAAATTCGAGGCTTTATTGTAAAAAATTGGTCATACATTTATGATTCAAAGTATTGTCCATCACTGGACATTACTTTCTCCCATTTTCGAGCAGCGTACGAATCTCGCGTCGAAAAAACTGGTCATCTTTTGAGGCGATCTACGAATCGATCCAATTTTTTACTTCTTCATAAAACCGGAAGTGCTGGTCAGTCAGGCCGTGTGCCATTGATCGAAACATGTAATAGTCAGAGGGAGCAACGTCTGGAAAATACGGCGGATGGGATAGGACTTCCCATTTGAAATCAACGTTTCCAAGTATGTCTTGACCACTTTCGCAACATGGGGTCGAGCATTGTCATGCTGCAAAATCACTTTATCGTGTATCTCGTTGTATTGCGGCCGTTCGTCTTTCAATGCTCAGCTCTAACGCATCAATTGCGTTCGATACCGATCGCCTGTGATTGTTTCAGTCGGTTTTAACAGCTCATAATACACACTACGCCGAATTAGTTCCACCAAATACAGAGCATGATCTTGGCGCCGTGAATATTTGGTTTGGCCGTTGGCGTGGAAGCATGGCCGGGAACTTCCCATGATTTTTTGCGCTTGGGGTTATCGTAATGAACCCATTTTTCGTCCACAGTCACAATGCGATGCAGAAATCCCTTTCGTCTTTGCCTTTAAACAAGCCGTTCACAAGAAAACAAACGCCGTTCAACATCTCTCGGCTTTAACTCGTACAACACCCAATTTCCTTGTTTCTGAATCATTCCCATAGCTTTGAGGCTTTTTGAAATGGCTTGTTGAGTCATTCCCAATGATCGTGCCAATTCATCTTGATTTTGATACTGGTCTTGATCAAGTAATGCCTCCAATTCTGTATCTTCAAAAACTTTCTCTCTTCCACCATTATGCCGGTCGTCAAAATCACCGTGAAACAATCTTACTTTGCGCGGACGTAGCTCGTCGGTCACGGGTTGCGGCCAGGGTCGCAAAGAGGTTCGGCAAGGAGGAGAGAGATGCAAGGCGGTAATAATATGGTCGACGCGGATTTGGTGATAAAATGAGAATATATTATCCTATTGAAGTACAGAGTATATGTATGTGTGTGCGTGTCGGTACAAATTGTCGCGGCTGGTATGTTTGCTGAAGGTGGTGTGTGTATATAATGCGTGTCGGTGTGAGTGTGAGGTGTGTATGTGTAGCGCGTATGTGTGTGTGCGGCGGGCGCGATTCGCAGCGCGAACGTAGTCGCGTGAATCGCTCGGTGCGCGGGGTGCGCGGAACGCGGGCTTACACCTCTAGCACGTGCGTCGCTATGTCGCACGGCGCGTCGCAACGCGAGGAGCGATACGTCGCCCCGATATATGCGCTTTCTGCTTATCTTTGCTATACGGCACGACTTCGACTGTTGGAAGCGTCCGACGGAGGCGGGCAAAAGCCAACCCCCTGGTTCTCGTCGAAGCCGGTCACGTATAGCGCGGAAAAACGGAACCCTCGTCTCGGTCGCCTTGTTGCAAGACTATCGGAACGGTCGCTGCAGCTGGTCGGAAACGGCCGACAGAGGTAGGGCGAGCCCTACCGCCGCGGGGCAGCG
>NW_017296079.1:121990-124974 GCF_001594075.2 Trachymyrmex cornetzi
CCGTTCTTGAAGCATTGAAACCACTCACGACACGTTCTTTCTCTAATAGCGGCCTCACCGTAAGGATTTGAGAGTATTCGGTGAGCCTCAGCCGCAGATTTCTTCATATTGAAGCAAAAAATTAAAACCTCCCGCAAATGACGAGAATTTGGCTCGTAAACTGACATTTTCAATCGAGAATAACTTTATGATGCAGACACAAATCGACTAATGTTTCTATGGGATTATGTTGACAGATACCCAAGTTTATTGTATGACGTCTATGATCTATTTATTTCGACCATCACTTACCGCTAAACCCATCTATAGGAAAATGGTGGAAGCAAAGTTGTACACCTAATAATAATTTTCTACACCCAAAATCTCTACGTTTTGCCAATCAAAGTCACGATCGTTTTGCAACCTATGTTCTGTGATCACTGAATGAGTGGATGTTTTACAATTTTTGAGAGAAAAACGGTGGCAATATCATTTTGTCATGCAATACTCCATTCGTTGCTCTAGGGGGAAAGATTGCTGATGAAGACTCAAACCATGAGTGGAAACGTTCAAAGTTACGGTTTATATTTTTAGTATTAAGAAAAATTGCGCTAATTGATAACCAGCGGCGACTCCTATTACAGGAATTGACCTCTATTTTTTGTTAACTACAGGCAATTTTGTACAGGTACGATCGATTATGCCTCCGTTTGTGAATCTTGACGAAGATATGATCTCGATAGATAATTGTGAGAAAGAAACCTTATTTATAGAATTTATTAATGCCACTAAGGTCTGATATTTGTCTCGAAGTATGTCCAGATGAGAAAGTTGAGAGTTACACAAAGATTGCAATTCTGAGCGAAACAGCTGCATTATTGAAAAATATTGTAATTATGTAATTGTTGTGGAATACATTCATACGCGTCGGATCAGAATGATTATAGCGTCAAACGTACTCATCGACTTTACCTCAACTGACTAAACTACTAAAAACTTAATTTTTGAAAGCTGGACCAGTTTGGTACAGCAACTGTATTAATTTGAATCATACTTTAAGGCCGATATTCATAGTCAGATCTTATATTCAAGTACGGTCTTAAGAAGTCACGAACCTATCAGAGGGATGCATTAGCGTCTTAAGACATTACTTAAGACGGTCTTGAAATAAGAATCGACTATGAATACCGGCCTAAGATTGATTATTGAAGCATTTTCTTGTTTGCCTAAAAAAAAGAATTGCAATCGTATTTTTGGTGACATTATGTTGAACAGCAATTTAAATGAGTTGTACAGGTAATTGTTTTAAATAAAAAGTAAAAACAGTAAACGGTGAATAATTTAATTTTTGTAGAGCACTCATTTAGGAATATGTGAGATAGCGTATAATTAACTTAGTATACGGTCGCTAGTTATTGTTATTTTCATTTGACAAAAAAAAAGTATTTCAAAGCTTTGTTACGATCTTACCAAGTTTACACTTGAAACCGAGCATAGATGACATCGTAATTCGTATGATCAGTTAAATTTTACGTTATAAGGAATGGATCCGAGAAGAATTGATAGGTAAACATGAATCTATTATCGGTAAATTATATAGGCGTAAATTGTATAAGCAACCGACTTACTGAGGATATTATACGTCATTTATATAAACTTACCTTTTTAAAAAAAGGTAAAAACAACTCTAAGCATGCGTGCTTTTCGTGAGGAATCATTTGGGCCAGTTTCACCAGCGCCAATTACTTAATTGGCCGTGGAACTAATTGTGTTTGCTATTTAGTAGAATTGATCACTTATGATTGACAGTTAATCATCGAATCGGCTTAATCGAGTTGATGAAACCGGCCCTTTCTATATAATACTAAGTATCTAACCCAATTAATAGTAGTTTTAATTTTTTAAACTGGCGCCAAATTAAATTCCATTTAATTCGCATACGAAATTATATAAATAGAGGAAAGCCCCCTATTATGAGATAGGTGCCTAATATGAGATAGCGGCGTTTCTGCTAAACTAATAAACGCTATCTATTGGTTCCACCATGAATTTATTGCTCTTGGATTGAAAACTATTTAGTAGAAAATTCATTATTAGATCATGCCTGTAGTCATTACATTGTAAAACAAGATTTTAGAATTTGGATGACTTCAAGTTTCATTGAGATGAGCCTTTAAACCTTGTTTATTATTTAATAAATAAATATTTGGCAATAAATTCTTCTTGTAGTGATAAAGTAAGGTCGTACTAATAGAAAAATACGGGATATGTTGAATTGTTTAATTACAGAAGATAGATTTGATGATCCTAAAAGCATAAGGTGTGGAAATCGTAATATGAGATACCTAGGGTATTTCTAATATGAAATAACCCATGCTCCTATGTTATAGTGAAAATCGTTGCTAAAGTATAAATATTATTGTACAATAATAAAAAAGACAACCGAAATGAACGTCGAGTGCCTATTTCTGCGATGATTGATTCTAACTACCTGAAAACGAGTTCTAGATACAATCTATCGCATGCTCACTTTTTGCGCACACTGGCTGTGTTTGTTTGTATTTTAGAAATATTATATAAAGTTTTTTATTTGCAATACTGATATACTTTGCGGTTTACTATCGATTTCTCAAGGCATCTCATGTTAGAAGCAAAATTTTTTTACTTTGCGATTACCTCACTTTTTACATTTCCTTAATTTAAAAAAAGTTGAATTTGAATTAAATTTTATATAACGTTATCTTAAAGCTTATTAAATTCCCTTCAAAATGACATAATATCTCTTTAAATTCTGCCTATAGACTTCTAACATTTACCCAAAATGAACTCGGTATCTCATAAGAGGGGCCTTTCCTCTAATATTAACTTTAATGAAATCATTCCTATAAAAGATTTGATATCATGAACGAGCGCAAAGTTAAATCCCATATCTTTATACCATTGTAACAACCTGACTTTGCGCGGACGTAGCTCGCCGGTCACGGGCTGCGGCCAGGGTCGCAAAG
>NW_017296079.1:125787-127014 GCF_001594075.2 Trachymyrmex cornetzi
AAATGTTTCGAGCGCATCGCGCTCTCATCGCGTACGGCGACCGGGGGTCACCGTAGCGGCATCCGGTGAGCTGGTATTGCCGGGGAGATGCATTTCTGGGGGTGCATCGTTACATCACCCCCCCCCCCTTTCAGGTAGTGCCTGAATTTGAGGCACTTTATCCGAGTTTCTTACGGATGGACCGTACGGTGCCGGTATGGTTGAATCTAATCAACCAACGGTTGTTGCCGGACTTCGCCGTATACTTCCGTGACATGTGGGCCGCGAAGTGCGGCACGTCCACCAGGGTTCCCGGCTCTACTTCCACCGTGATGGGCGGTGGTGGCATCGGTCGCAGCACCTCCGGGGGCGGTACCGCGTGCTTTCCGCTGGTGCTTGGTGGCCCTGTCTCGGCGGCCCTTCTGGTGGTCGGCGGCGGCACGGGCGTCGTGAGCCAGGCCCACTTCGGCGCTGCCGGTCGGTGGCCTGGGTAGTGCAGCCCACCACAGGTATTCGCCTGTACGCCTGTGGGGGAGGGTACTCCGTGGCGGGTGCCGTTACGTCCATCGTTGCTCTTCACGGCCGGTCCATCCCGGGGTGTTCCGGGTCGTAGGGCTCGTCCCCGATAAGTTCGTCGAGTGCCTTCAATATGTCGTCTCTTTCGCACGCTTGCTCCATTACGACTGCTGATAGCGGCTAGCGGTATATCGTCCCGGTTGTTGCTCTCTACTTCGTCGCTGTCATCGGTATTGTTGTTATTTTCGTCGTCGTCCGGATCGTGTTCGATTTCGGCGTCGGAGCTTATGTTTGTTTCGGCGTCGGAGGGGGTCGGGGGGGCGGGCTTTAGATCTTTAATGTGAACGTGTCGGTACCAGCGGCCGCTGCCGTCTCGCAAGTCTACGATGACTGGTGACACCACGCGCCGTAACTCGAGGGGACCTTTAAATTTCGGCGCGAGCTTGGCGTTGAAGGCGTTACTTTTGCTGGACAGCAGATGTTCGCGCTTGTATACTTTCTCACCGATCGCGGGTCGCCAAGCTCGACGACGTAGGTTGTAATATTTTTCTTGCCTCTGGAAGGCTCTCGCGAGGTTCATTTGCACGAGTTCGTATGCTTCCTCGAGGCGTCGGCGGGTGGTGTCTGGCGGGGGTTCGGGGCCGCGCCGGGCGTTCCGCGAATTTGCGGGCGAGAGGAGTTCCCGGCCGTGATTAAGGTACGCCGGCGTGTATCCGGTGGCGTCGTGACGGG
>NW_017296079.1:127697-128414 GCF_001594075.2 Trachymyrmex cornetzi
CGCGTCATCGTCTTGGCGACGCCTAGGTGTCCAGCGGTGGCGTCATCGTGGTTGTCGCGCAAGATATCGGTTCGGCGGTTCCTCGGCACGCATAATTTCCACTGCCGTTCCGGCGGCGTTTCGGTGAAGTCGAGGTCGTGTAGTATATGTCGGTAGAGCTGCCCTGTCTGTATTTCGTAGTCCGGGTACCGGCTCGGAGTGTCGTGTATTCCGCGGAATAACTTCCGGTACCACGGACACGGCGGGAGGTCAGTCGCGGCGGCGTTTACCGGTTGGCGGAAGAGGGCGTCGGCGACTCGGTTCAGCGTCCCCTTTCGGTATCGGATCTCGAGGTCGTATTGTTGCAGCTCGAATGCCCAGCGTCCGAGGCGTCCGGTCGGCGACTCCAGTCTTTGTAACCATCGTAGCGACTGATGGTCAGTAATAACGGTGAAGGCATAGCCTTCCAAGTAGTCGCGCATTCGTCGGATGCCCCAAACGACGGCCAGGCATTCGAGCTCGGTCGCGCTGTAATTTTGCTCTGCGCGGTTTAACGAGCAGCTGGCGTACGCGATTACTCGTTCTCCCTCCGGGAAGTTTCGCGTCAGAACGGCTCCGAGCCCGCTCGCGCTAGCGTTGGTCTGCAGTACGAACCGTCTGGTGAAGTCCGGGCATGCGAGCACGGGAGCCGTCGTGAGGGTCTCCTTGAGGGCCTCGTACGCGGCTTGCTCGCCCGGG
>NW_017296079.1:128626-129915 GCF_001594075.2 Trachymyrmex cornetzi
TGGCACTTCTCCGGGTTTATTTTTAATCGGGCGTCTCGGAGCCGTTCGAATACCTCCCGGAGAGTGTCGAGGTGGGCTTCGAATGTCGCGTTTATTACGATTATATCGTCCAGGTATACGAACACCCGTGGCTCGAGTTCCGGGCCTAGCACCCGATCTAGGAGACGCTGGAAGGTCGCCGGCGCGGAGTGTAGTCCGAAGGGCATTACTTTGAACTGATATAGTCCCTTCCCCGGGATCGTAAACGCGGTGACGGGTTTACTTTCCGGCGTGAGGGGTACCTGCCAGTACCCGCTTTTAAGGTCAAGCGTCGTCAGGTAGCGTGCCCCTCGCAATTTGTCTAACGTCGCGGTGATTTGCGGAAGGGGGTACGCGTCCGGTTCGGTAACTTCGTTCACGCGGCGGAAATCGATACGGAATCGGTTCTTCCCGTTCTTCTTACGCACGATTACGACAGGGGAGCTCCACGGACTGGCGGCGAGTTCGATGATACCCTCGCGTAGTATCTCCTCGACTTCGGTGTCAATGATCGCCTGCATAGCCGGATTGCGTGGGCGATATCGCTGCTTGATTGGCACCGTCCCGGGCTTGACGCGAATCTGGTGCTGCGTAAGGCGTGTGGGGCCCCGTACGGCCTCGAATCGCGGTAGTTCGTCGGCGAGGAACTCGCGGAGGTGCCGGAGTTCTTCCTCATTTCGCGGCGCAAGCCCTTCCGCCCCTGCGGCCCGGCTAGTGCCGGTCTGTTGTATTATCGGTCCGGGTGGCGGGATTGCGAGGCCGATTTTTGCCCATAAGTCGATGCCAATCAGGGCGCTATTCGTTAGGGTCGGCATAATGCGGAATGCGTGCCGTACCGTGCGATCCGCGATCTCTACGGGCATGTCTATGCTTCCCGGCAGGGGGATAATTTGGCCGTCGGCGAGTTGTACCTTGCTTTCCTCCGGGTTAACGCGGTATCCCATTTTTGTCGCCGCGCGGGCGGTCGCTTCGTCGATAAATGAGACCTCGGAGCCGGTATCGAGCAGCGCTTCGACTGTCATAGTCCCTATCCGTATATCGCAGTGCGGTCGCGGCCGGAAGTTTAGACGGAGGGCCGGGGCGCGGCCGTCGGGTCCCCGGCCTCCAATGCATTTCCCGGCGGCGGATGGCATGCTCGGGTGAGGACTCCGTCTTTGCCGCACTACGAGCAAAATTTCTTCGGCGGACGGCGACAGTCGAAGCGCATATGACCTCGTTGTTTGCACCGCCAGCAACACTCGTCGCGATTGTATACGGCGGCGGTGGGCGGG
>NW_017296079.1:130275-130822 GCF_001594075.2 Trachymyrmex cornetzi
TGGGCGTCTCCTTTCAGGAGCATGGGTAGGCCTTTGAAGAACTGAAAGTCGGTTAGCTCGTCCGAGCTAATCCTCCTTCAGTTTCTCGACGCGCTCTAAGAATGCCCATGGATCTTTCCCGTCGAACTGGATCCCCCACTTCCGCATCTCGTTAATGATTTTTCCCGGCCGGCTTTCCGGGCTGGACGGGGCGGGCAGCGGCGCGAAGGGATTGATCGATAAGTTAACTCCGGACCCCTCGGACGAACGTCGGTCACGCGGCGGCAGTGGTGGTACACGGGTCTGGAATCGGTCTGGATTCTGATCTACGAAACCGCTTAGGCGGCTTCGCAGTTCGTCCAGCGTGCCCTCGGTATCGAGCCCGTGCACCTCCATCTTCGCAATGATCACGGATTTGCTCAACGTGTAAATCCACGCCCTCGGTACGCTCTGTGTCTCTCCTCTCCGGAGCGGTCCCTGTTCGGAAGCCATGTAACAACCTGACTTTGCGCGGACGTAGCTCGCCGGTCACGGGCTGCGGCCAGGGTCGCAAAGAGGTTCGGCCAGG
>NW_017296079.1:130932-131469 GCF_001594075.2 Trachymyrmex cornetzi
GTGTGCTACCAGTCGTCGCGACTGATATTTGCTGCCGGCGGTGTTTGCGTGTGTGTACAGAGTCTGTGTCGTTGTGAGTGTGCGGTGTGTATGCGTAACACGGGTGTGTGTGTGTGCGGCGGGCACGATTCGCCGTGCGAATCGTGGTCGCGTGCTTCGCTCGGTGACGCGCGGTATGCGAGACGCGGGCTTACACCGGTAACACGTGCCGTGTGCGCGACGCGTCGCAACGCGAGGAGCGGTGCGTCGCCCCGAAAGGTGCGCTTTCTGCGTGCACGTGTGATACGGTACGACTTCGACTGTCGGAAGCGTCCGACGGAGGCGGGCAAACGCCTACCCCCTGGTTCTCGTCGAAGCCGGTCGCTTCGGTGCAAGGATCTCGAAGCGGTCGCTGCAGCTGGTCGGAAACGGCCGACAGAGGCAGGGCGAGCCCTACCGCCGCGGTGCAGCGGGACGGTTCGAGGAGCTTGCTAAGAGCGGTGAGTCGGAGAGCGGAGTCGAGTGCAATAACTGACCGGTAAATGCCGGTAGTGGCAG
>NW_017296079.1:131647-133036 GCF_001594075.2 Trachymyrmex cornetzi
GCGAGAGCTGCGGCACTCGGCGTCGTTCGGCGACGCTCGGGTTTCGCGGATTTGCGAGTTCGCGCGGCCTGAAATTATGTTTGCTTTCTTAAAATGTTTCGAGCGCACCGCGCTCTCATCGCGTACGGCGACCGGGGGTCACCGTAGCGGCATCCGGCGAGCTGGTATTGCCGGGGACGATGCATTTCTGGCGGTGCATCGTTACATCATGTCAAATTAAATAAATAATAAATAATATTAAAAACGAACAGAACGACAAAGGGCTACAAGAATAAAAATTAGTCGTTATAAAATTGAAAATACTGAGAAGTCATAAAATAAAAACATGTCACTTCGTTATAATATAAAACTTAATTTGTCGGCAATAAACAATAAAACATAAACAAACAAAACAGACGTTTCGATCGCTGTTGGATCATTATCGATGTTATAATATAAAAGTAAAACGGATGAAAATATTAAAAAATTAGAATATAAAAATTATAATTCACTCTCAATCGCAAAACTTATTATAATAAGACTCACAGTATTAATATAATAAAAACATGTCAGTATAACTTGAAGCTTGCACAACGGTTGTAGTCAGTAAAAATGTGAACTTCTGGACATAGTATGCGGATTGAAACGAAATTGTATCTATTAAAATATGTATAAAAATATTTTTTTTAAATATAATATTAAAAGTGCATAAAGCAAGGAAAAGCATAAAGACCAAATATAAAAAGAAAAAAAAATGTATATATAACATTAAATAAGTAATCTAGGATTCTTAGAAATATAAACTGAATTAATAAAGAGTAATAATAAAAAAATAATAAATTAATGTGTGAATAACAAAGAAAATTATAGAAAATAACAATTGGTAACAATTAAAATAAATAATGAAAAATACATTACAGATCATATATCAATATAAAATAAAATTGTCTATTGTAATTACAAAATAAAATAAGTTAAATTGTGTAACAGTTAAAATAACAGCTGATATATACCTTTTTTTTTTTTTTTGTTGACGAGGAGGAAATCTTCAAAAGACGCCCGGGGAACCATCCCGGGCAGTGTCGGATTCGCCGCCCCGAGCCGAAGCTCGGTCCGGCGCCTACCGACTAAAACCTCCCCACGTCACACCAAGACCTTCAACGATGCAGGGGACGGAACCTGTACGAGTACTACATCATCCCCTGCATCATCGGCCACGTCCGGTGATCCGGACCCTGCTCCCTCGTTGGCGGGGGGGTGGTGAACCCCCGCGCGTCCCTCGCTGGTCGCTCTTGGGGCGTTCCCCTTCGTCAGTGTCCCGCGACAGGGGAACCAACTAAGCGGCTCCCCCGTCGCTGGACGCCGACTAACTAACGGCCTTAGGGCCTGACGCAGGGTCAGCGGCGGGGG
>NW_017296079.1:136578-146691 GCF_001594075.2 Trachymyrmex cornetzi
CCCGTAGTGGAATCCCTCCCGATGCGTCCCGGAGTACCGGATCGCACCGGAAACGACCCCACCCCTTGCGGGGAGCTGATATATACCTTGTAAAACGTATGTCAATATAATATAAAAATATCAATTATCAGACAATGCGATGAGAGTGAAATGGTCATCTCTCTAGTATGTTCACAAACAATGTGACATCTTTGGTAAGAAGGTTGAAGTGGAAACGCCGAAGGAAGAAGTAAATAAGAGAGGGAGAAATAATGTAGAGGGAAAAGAAATTGGGAAAAAGGGAAGTAAGAAGGAAAGCAGTTAAGAAGGAGAAAGAGATTGTATAATTTGCGAATAAGACTCGGGTAATGATTCCGTATCATTCACTTTATTTAGACCCTGTTTTTGTCTTTTGATGTGAATCATTTCAGACGCCAATCTCTTATGTATTATACGAAGATTCGCAATCCAAAATTCTCACATCGTTCCATCTAAAGTTGTGGTCAAAATTGATGCGATGATCAGTTATGACAGTGGGAGAACCTGTATTCTTCCTAATGTCAAATTTATGTTCATGTAACCTCGTACTCAATTTTCTCTTTGTCTGACCAACATAACTCGCTTCACAGTCATCACATGAGATCTTATATACAATATTTTGGTTGGATAAAAATTCCAACTTATCTTTTCCCCTCCTAATAAAACCTTTTAAAGTATTAGGGATGGTAAAAGCTAATTTACAATGGAACATGCTAGGAATCGGAAGAAAGCTCTCTGAAATAGACTTGACGTAAGGAATAGTGAAATATTTATCCTTCACTTGTAAATTATGTGTAATATGTTTGTTGTGGATACGGAATTTTAGTCTTTGTTCAATTGTAGAAAAAATGAAAGATAAAGGATAACTATTATCCAGGAAAATATGAATAGCTTCTATTAAATTTTTTTGTTGGAATCATGGATGTGATAATAAGATAATTTTGTCTATGGAACTGATGATTGTACCTTTCTTATGTCAAAGAGGATGATTAGAGTAAAAATTAAGGAACCTACCAGAGAAAGTCTTCTTATGATATATATCGTATATAATTCTATTATTATCTATAATAAGTGTTGTGTCTAGAAAACTTAATCTGACTCCCGTACCAACCTCCAAGGTAAATTGTAGTCTCGTACGTAGAGAATTAAAAGTATTAAGTGTATCAGTTATAATATCAGATGGAAGCGCGAGAATGATATCATCTACATATCCGAATTAAAACAAAGGCTCTACTGTTAATCTATTGATAGCTGTTTCTTCTAGATCTTACAATATCATGTTAGCGATTATCGGCGATAAAGGTGAACCCATTGGAATACCAAATACCTGTTTGTACGTTTTATTGTTAAAAGCAAAAAAGGTTATTATTTTTTTATTATTACTCTTTATTAATTCAGTTTATATTTCTAAGAATCCTAGATTACTTATTTAATGTTATATATATATTTTTTTTCTTTTTGTATTTGGTCTTTATGCTTTTCCTTGCTTTATGCACTTTTAATATTATATTTTTAAAAAATATTTTTATATACGTTTTAACAGATACAATTTCGTTTTAATCCGCATACTATGTCCAGAAGTTCACATTTTTACTGACTACAACCGTTGCACAAGCTTCAAATTGTACTGAGCGTGTTTTTATTATATTAATACTGTGATTCTTATTATAATAAGTTTTGCGATTGAGAGTGAATTATAATTTTTATATTCTAAGTTTTTAATATTTTCACCGTTTTACTTTGATATTATAACATTGATAATGATCCAACAGGGATCGAAACGTCTGTTTTGTTTTGTTTATGTTTTATTGTTTATTGCCGGCAAATTAAATTTTATATTATAACGAAATAACATGTTTTTATTCTGTGACTTCTCAGTATTTTCAATTTTATAACGACTAATTTTTAGACTCGTAGCCCTTTTTCGTTCTATTCCTTTTTAAATTTATTGAGCCTTATTATTATATTTTAATTTACGCGGGCGAAATAATGAGTTATAATCACGAATCTGTACCGTTTACCTTCGCTTTTATTAGAGATCAATTTGGTGTTCATACTTGTAATTTTCTTAAACGATTATGTAATGTAATTAAATTGAGCGTTAATATTAGGGTCCGTATCAAATTTATAAATACTTGTTTGAAATTGGAATTAATTCCTCCACATTTATATAAGCTCACTAAATCTAACAATTTTACTTTTTATAATAGTACTTCTTATAGAAAACTCGAAATGTTACAATTAAACCATATAAAGACAATTATGCGATTGGAGTTGAAGGATGCTCACTGCCATTTACATTCAACCAGAAATGATATTTTTAATCTTTCTAATACGGTTCCTGATATTTTGCCAGCCTCTGTAAGTTGTAATTTTTTTAAATATTTGGATCATATTAGCAATTCTTATTTTTTGGAACAAATGCATAGAATAAGTAAAAAGATTGATTGGTTACGACAAAAAAAATGTACACTATCTAAATTTAAAATTAAACCTGTTTCTTACATATTTGTTCGGTTTTTAATGTTAATAATGACAATTCTAACAATTTTCAATTCACAGACCGTAATCACTCACAAGACAGTTGTATTGACTCTGAAAGAATAGACATTAATTCTGAAATATTCAGTGATGCACCTCCTCTAGATAAGTTAAATGGTTCGTTAATTTGAGCAGCATTGACATTCCTCTTGAAGTTAAATACCTATTATAACTTGGTGAGAAATTTGGGCTTCCAATTAATAAGAATAACAAAGAAAAAACTTTGATTGAGTTTATTAAGCAAATTGAGAATGATATTATTGGTCGACCCAAGAATATTATCAATTTTGTTAGAAACAATTCTATCTCAATTCTCAACACATTTCCGAATAATTTACCTTCTCCTAATTTTTTTGACAAACAAATTTCAAATTGTGGCTACATAACTATTAAATTTATTAATAACCATCCAAATATTCTTATTACAAACGCTGACAAGGAGAATGTCACTGTTGTTCTTGACAAAGACACCTATACAACAAAAATGGAAGAGATTCTTTCAGATTCTAATACTTACGAAGTCATTGCTAAAGATCCGAAAGAAATTAACTCAGGATTTACGTGCATTGTTGGTGAGATGGAAGCGCGATAGTTTTATTGACAATCAAACATATCGAAGATTACTTACAACCGATGGTGTTATACCTAGGGCTTACGGATTGACTAATATTCATAAAGACGATAACCCATTGAGACTGATTGTTTCTTCTATCAATAGTCCTTTATATTTTCTTTCTCTTTTTCTACATAACATTATTAATGACAGCATACCAAAGACTTTTAGCCACATTAAAGATTCCATTTAGTTTCGAAAAGCTTGGAAAAGCCGTTTCCATTTAGTTGAGAAATTAAATGGTAAAAGGTTTGATTCTCAATATGTTTTGGCTTCGTTGGATGTGGTGTCCCTTTTCACTAATATTCCTGTTGATCTAGCATTGAATAGCATTGACAGGAGATGGGAATACATCTCAGCGAGGACTAACATTTCAAAAAATGAATTTACCATTGCCGTTAAATTTAAAATATGCAATAGCTCCTGGTAGACTTGGGAAATTGTTCGTTGCAGATAAACAGACATGTAAACCATACGTGAATTTGACAAAGTTCCAAATTTTGTTCGAAACATCTTTTGGTAAATTCCATTTGAGAACAATCTTCTTGACGTTTTCTGGATAGATTCATTAATAAGAGGTTTACTTTACCACAAGGAAACCTCAACAAGAAATGCATCATGAAACGTATCTTTAAATTACAAATTACGAAATAATCACCGATTAGGGTTAATCGACTTGACGATATCCTTTGTATATATGATCGTATACAAACGTACCTTTTTAAAAAAAGGTAATAAAAGCGCTAAGCGTGTGTGCTTCTCGTAAAGAATCGCCATTTGGGCCTGTTTCACCAACGCCAATTACTTAATCAGCCATGTAACTGGGTGGCACCCAGTTGGACACGGTTCAAATGAACACGAGCCACTCACAGCGCTTGAGACTACAAAGCTCCTAAGCACCGGTTGCTGTGATTGGTGGTGTCCAATCGAGCCGTGATCAATCGGGATCACCCCGTGGAACTAATGACTAATCGCGTTTGCTGTTTAGTAGAATTGATCATTTACGGTTGACAGTAAATCACCGATTAGGGTTAATCGAGTTGATGTTTTTGTTCAAGGATATTCTTATAATGATATGTACGATTCGTATAAAAGATTTGATATCAACAAAACTGGCGCCAAGTTAAATTCCATGTAATTCGGATTTTAATTCTTTAAGGATATTCTTAAAATGATATGTATCATTCGTATAAAAGATTTGATATCAACAAAACTGGGGCCAAGTTAAATTCCATGTGATTCGCGCGGATATCAAATTATTTAAATAATATTAAATTTAATGATATCATTCCTATAAAAGATTTTATATCAAGAACTGGCGCATAGTTAAATCCTATTTGTCTCTCTCTCATTATACCATGTCAAATTATTAATCTTATGATATATATCATTTGTATAAAAGAATTGATATCAACAACTGTGGCGCCAAGTTAAATTCTACTATCAAAATAAAAAGTAAAACCCAAGTGGTACTGTTTATTTAACTCTAATGATATGTATCATTCGTATAAAACATTTGATATCAACAAAATTGGCGTCAAGCTAAATTAATCAAAATTTTATATATTATTCGTAAGAAAGGTTTGATAATTGGCGTCAAGTTAAATTCCATGTAATTCGAATACCAAATTAAATAAATAATATTAACTTTAATGATATGTGTTTCATTTCTATAAAAAATTTAATATCAAGAACTGGCTCCAAATTAAATAAATAATGAATATTAATCTAATAGTATGTATATTATTTGTACGAACGATTTGATATCAACAACTGTGGCGCCAAGTTAAACTCTAATATCAAAATGAAAAGTAAAATTCAAGTGATACTATAATTATTATTTACTTAATTCAGATGGTACCATCTTTAATTTTTAAGCAACGAAACCTAAGTATACGTATACTTATTGAAGAATCTTCCTATTCCAATCCAAATGGTTTAAATTTCTCTTAAATGAAATTATTATATCACATTTCATTCAAAGACATTTCCTCTTCCAACTAAAGTAGTGGTTATTTAATTTTCCTTCAAAACATTATACAAAATATTATCACATAATTGCATTACCTTGTTTAATTTAAGTGTTACCACAAAAAATGAAAAAAATTATCGTATAAAATGAAAAAATTTAATTTAAATAGAAAAATTTTTCATGTAAAAACAATTGACGCTGCTAGATCTTGACATATAGGCTGCTTTCCTTTTAGGAGACACAGTCGACACAAATCGACACAAGTGTCGTTCTATCTTTGTCACTCTCTGAATATCAAGAAGGATACAACGACATTTGTGTCGACTTGTGTCGATTTATGTCATCAAATGGAAAGCAGCCTTAACATGGTAGTATAGTAGTATAGCATGAATGTAAATAAGAAGGATAAGAATATAATACTTAGAAAAAATAATATAAATAAGAAGCATATTAATAAGAAAAGTCAGAATCATAAAAAATATGAATATTTGGAATCCCCAATGAGAGTTAAAATATCTAGCATGTGTGTATATATGATTGAGTTATAGAGTCGTGTAAATCATGATCGTTGTGAATGCTATTAAGTTTAAATCAAAGAAAAATAAATTTAGATTTGTAAGACATGCATTATGACTTACTCTATCTAGCAGCGCCAAGTGTTTTTACATGAAAAATTTTTCTATTTAAATTAAATTTTTTTCATTTTATACGATAAATTTATTCATTTTTCGTCGTAACACTTAAATTGGGCAAGGTAACGCAATTTTGTGATAATATTTTGTATAATGTTTTGAAGGAAAATTAAATAACCACTACTTTCGTTGGAAGAGGAAATGTCTTTGAATGAAGTGTGATAAACTTTCGTTGGAAGAGGAAATGTCTTTGAATGAAGTGTGATACAATAAATACATTTCAGAGGAATTTAAACCATTTGGATTGGAATAGGAAGATTTTTCAATAAGTATACATATACTTAGGTTTCGTTGCATAAAAATTAAAGATAGTATCATTTGGATTAAGTAAATAATAAAGATAGTATCACTTGAATTTTACTTTTCATTTTGATAATGGAATTTAACTTGGCACCACAGTTGTTGATATCAAATCGTTCGTACAAATAATACATACCATTAGATTAATATTCATTATTTATTTAATTTGGCATGGTATAAAGAAGTGGGATTTTACTTGGAGCCAGTTCTTGGTATTAAATTTTTTATAGGAATGATACACATATCATTAAAGTTAATATTATTTATTTAATTTGGTATTCGAATTACATGGAATTTAACTTGGCGCCAATTGTTGATATCAAATTTTTTACTAATAATGTATAAAATTTTGATTAATTAACTTGGCGCCAATTTTGTTGATATCAAATCTTTTATACGAATGATACATATCATTAGAGTTAAATAAATAGAATCACTTGGGTACTACTTTTTATTTTGATAGTAGAATTTAACTTGGCGCTACAGTTGTTGATATCAATTCTTTTATACAAATGATACATATCATAAGATTAATAATTTGACATGGTATAAAGAGAGAGAGAAATAGGATTTAACTTTGCGCCAGGTCTTGATATCAAATCTTTTATAGAAATGATATCATTAAAGTTAATATTATTTATATAATTTGATATCCGCGCGAATTACATGGAATTTAACTTGGCACCATTTTTGTTGATATCAAATCTTTTATAGGAATGATACATATCAATTATAAGAATATCCTTGAAGAATTAAAATCCGAATTACACGGAATTTAACTTGGCACCAGTTTTGTTGATATCAAATCTTTTATATGAATCATACATATCATTATAAAAATATCCTTGAACAAAAAACATCAACTCGATTAACCCTAATCGGTGATTTACTGTCAACCGTAAGTAATCAATTCTACTAAACAGCAAACGCGATTAGTCATCAGTTCCACGGGGTGATCCCGATTGATCACGACTCGATTGGACAGCACCAATCACAGCGACCGATGCTAGGAGCTTTGTAGTCTCAAGCGCTGTGAGTGGCTCGTGTCCAATTGAGCCGTGTCCAACTGGGTGTCACTCAGTTCCACGGCTGATTAAGTAATTGGCGTTGGTGAAACCGGCCCAAATGTTGGTTCTACGAGAAACATGCACGCTTAGCGCTTTTTTTACATTTTTTTGAAAAGTTAAGTTTATATAATTCCACTAAACAGCAAACGTGATTACTTTAGTTCTACTAAACAGCAAACGTGATTAGTCATCAGTTTCACGGCCGATTAAGTAATTGGCGTTGGTGAAACAGGCCCAAATGGTGATTCATTACGAGAAGCACTCACGCTTAGCGCTTTTATTACCTTTTTTTAAAAAGGTAAGTTTGTATACTATCATATATACAAAGGATATCATCAGCTCGATTAACCCTAATTCGAATTATAAGAATATCCTTGAAGAAAAAATTAAATCATATATACAAAGGATATCATCAACTTGATTAACCCTAATCGGTAATTATTATGTAATTTGTAATTTAAAGATACGTTTCATGATGCATTTCTTGTTGAGGTTTACTTTTGGTAAAGTAAACCTCTTATTAATGAAGCCATCCAGAAAATGTCAAGAAGATTTTTCTCAAATGGAATTTACGAAAAGATTTTTCTAACAAAATTTGGAACTTTGTCAAATTTTCATGTATGGTTTACACGTCTATTTATCTGCAACGAACAATTTCCCAAGTCTGCCAGGAGCTATTGCATATTGTATGTAATAAACACAAGTAATATTATATTTCATTCCTCCAGCAAATTATCTAAATTATTACGTATGAAGCTTTTTTTACGAAATTCATTTTCAGGTATTATTGAAAATTGGTGGAACTCGTTGACTTTACCTCAACTGACTAGACTATTAAAAACTTTATTTTTGAAAGCTGAACCAGTTTGGAACATTTTGATTAGGAACAAAATTTGGTCAAATTCACGTATGGCTTACACCACTGTTTAACTGTTTAATACATCAGTAAGTCGAGGTGCTTATATGCCTATGGCCACAAGTACGTGTTACTTGTAATGCAGAATATGATTAGATCGCAAGTGTGGTGAGGAATGAGACAATAGAATTCTGATATAATATAAAATTTTATAAAATGTGTATTTAATAATTAATGAATCCATCCAGAACACGTCGAGAAGATTTTTCTCAAATGGAATTTACGAAAGGATGTTTGTAACAAAATTTGGAACTTTCAAATTCAACATGTATGGTTTATTATTATGTAGGAGGCTTTTTTGACAAAATTCATTTTCAGATATCATTGAAAATTGGTGGGACTCGTTGACTTTACCTCAACTGACTAGACTATTAAGAACTTTATTTTTGAAAGCTGGACCAGTTTGGAACATTTTCATTTGGAATAAAATTTGGGACCTTGTCAAATTCACATATGGTTTTGTAACGTCCAGTGCGCCTACAATATAGCGCCCCGTCCGTTTATCAAGCGAGCGCGAGCACGGAATGTAGCGAACCAATATAATATGTGCCATCTATAAGCGCGTTCAGCTATAGGCCAAGCTACCGAAACCGTTGCGATCGAACGCCGCGCACACTGCGCCTGCGCCAAAGTATAAATGCTGAAAACGATGCAAGAATGCACTTTTATGAGAAAACATCATTAACACGAAGTAAGGAATAATTAAGGTAACAACCGACCTCGACGCAGCTGCAGGGAAAAACCGCAGACCTGCGGAAAAACTATAAAAACGCATAACGCCAACGAAATGCATCGCCGCACAACCACGAATGCACCCACCGGTCACAAAAGGGCCCTGCATAAGAACAAAATCATCGCGAATAAAACCAAAGCGCACACAATTGAGAAAAGGCCTTAAATAAACACCAAATTCCACGCGCACAAAGAATAAAAGGATCCGGAAGGATACAAAAAACTTATGAGGAAAAAACATACGAAAAACAGATGCAAGTTCTGCCGAAACGGGCTGCAGTACGCGACGACTGAGCGCGCCAGTACGAAACTCGCGACCCCCGCAGCGAAATAAAAGGCGCAAACTAACTAAAAACTAATCACCATTAGAGTAAATCATAAATTACATAATCGGCACGTAATAATAATTTCGCAATAGCAGGTGAACGAGAACATCCCCTTGCCGCGAAGGGCCACGAAATAAACAGTATATAAAGCAGAGCGTTCCAAGACACGCGTCCTTACTTATTCCCAAAATTCTCAACGGTAAGCACTCCTAGCGCTTTAAGTAGCGCTCTGGATCTTTCCGCACTTCCTAGCTAAAATCCGGCCCCGATCGTGCGGCACCCAGGGCGTCTGACGGGCCATCTCCTCCCTAGTTTCGGCAGCGCTGCCCATAGCGACGCCGAAGCTTATTTCCAACGGAACTCCAAACGAGCGCCTTCTACGGCGTCGAGGCCTCCGCTCTCCTAGTTTCGCTTTCCAACCACCCTTCTCTCAAACGTTCTTTCTGGGCACAGATGCCACCAAAGAAACGTCCGCGTGGTAAACGGGGAGGCTGGCGAGTACACCTAAGGGTACTCCAGCGGGAACTCCTCGCCGGAGGAGTCTTTAATCCGAGCGAGCATTGGGAACAGGACCCAGAGGGTCTAGCGAAGGTCACCGTCGCCACGTCAACCCGGTCGGCCAGCCCCTCGGAGTCCGAAACTCCTGCGAACAAGACCGACTCTCGGGAGCTCGCAGTCGCCGCGCCCTCGTCACCGCGACAAGCACCACCGCGGTCCCCACCGCACGTGGCGCCTAGCCGGAAGCCCACCAGACCGATTCTGGTTACAACGAAACCTCGCGTTATAAGCCACACGCCCTGTAGCGTTAAGATTAAAATAATCAAGTCATAATTGCTTGCTTTTATTTCATTTCTCAGCCCTTAAGGCCCTTTTCATTTCCTTCCCTGTTCCCCCACGCACTGACACTAGAGAGCGTAGATAGAGAGAAGAGAGTGA
>NW_017296080.1:0-5271 GCF_001594075.2 Trachymyrmex cornetzi
ATGGATAATAACGATTTTTTGTTGTGTACCGACGATCATGGTCAACCAGTTGTAAATGAGTTTTTTTTTATTTTTTATTTTATCTGCATACGTGTTATATTGTCATAATCTTTAAATGGCGGTAGAAGCCATTCTTTTACAGGATATATTTTGTCACCTAATAAATGTTGGTCTGGCAAAAAGTATTCTGAATATCCATTTGTTTCAATTTTAATATTTAAGTTTGAATTGCTTAATACTCTGCAATCATTAGCTGATCCAGGATGTCCTATATATACATAGAGCAATCGATGCTTGTTATATAAATATCCTCACATACATATATCCAAGAAACATTTAAGACATCCCTATGTCTTAAGGAAGTTCAATGGACAAAGTGTGTTGAATGGTTATGATAGTAATAAGCGTTTATAAAAGGTATTTGTTCCTGAAGTCACTTTAGAGTATTTTGTGCGCGACTTCCAAACAAAGATTTTGGTTAGAAAGCGGCCAGTAAACGTTAATAACAATTTTACCTATTTGTTGCCGTTTGAAGTTATTTGTCATATTCAACAATTTTGTAAGAAATATGATTATTATGGACGATTTTAACTATTTAATACTTACTTTTTGCATTTCTTTTTGGCGTGCTATTAATTGTAATAACTGTTGAAACGTTAAACGCTTCAATCTAAAATTCAGAAAAAAATCATTTTCAGTATATAAATCTATCCACATTTTGGAATATAGTCCAGGACGACTATGATTTTGTCGTTTCTTTATAAATGATATGCGTCGTTTTCTATTTGCTTTTATTGAATGAAAAAATTGTCTATACATTTCTACGAAAGATATTTCTTCGTCATCATATATTTCGTTTACTAACAATAAACACGTTTTAAAACTCTGCATGTTTATTATTTAAATATTCACATGAAATAATGGCTTCTACGCATAAGATAGAAAACAACAAACAGATAAAATTATTATTAACGTTTACTGGCCGCTTTCTAACCTAAATCTTTGTTTGGAAGTCGCGCACAGAATACCCTAGAGTGACTTCAGGAACAACCAGTCTATTTTAGCGTCAGTAGTGGTACTTGGTAGTGGTACATATACCAGAATAAGTTCCACCCCTACCATGGTACATATACCAAACAATCGCCAAAAATCGCCTATATTTCCAAAGCGCCGAATATTCGCCATCGATAGCTTGGCGCGCGGGGAGTGGGGCAAGCGCCCCGCTTACCGCCGCGAGCCTGTAAGCTCGAACGGCGTGGCGCGCCTACTAGGCCATCCCCGCTCCTCGCAGCAGTCGCAGCCCGCGCGCCGTGCGCTCGATGGGCTGTGCCTTCGGCAATAGTAGGTTGGGCGGACGCGCGTATTTGGCTATCTTTTAAACGTTAATATCTCGTTAACTATTGCTGACACCTCAAAATGGTACAGGACTTTTTAATTCAGTATAAGCTGTTCTACCCACGTATGACAAAAAATGCGGTAGTCGCCAAACACCCTGTATAATATAAAATTATATACTCATTATCCTCTCGTTATTGTGTCTGAGGATTAACTTAAAAAAAAATCAAAATAAAAGTTATAATAGTTACCGATAAAATGTAACTAAATTAAGTTAAAAAATTAAGAGTCTAAAATGTAACTAAGTTAAGTTAAAATTAATTAACTTTTTAACTTAACTTTTATCTTTTTAACTTAGCACTACCCAACCGAAGCAATTTGGAACAGTTTGTATCCTTTAGTTTTACCGCCATTGTCAGAAAAAGACTGGCTCGAAATTGCAAATGATTTTGAAGAATTGTCTAATTTCACTCATTGCATTGGTGCCATCGATGGAAAACATGTAACAATACAAGTATGTATTCTAAAGGTTGATTGTGTGTTTTCACGTCATTTTAAAATACACAATCGAAGTATAAATAGTTTAAGACACTACCGTTATCGGTACTGTCAGTTATCGGTGAACTATATTTTCAATTAATAATAGTTAATATAATAGCTCAATTCATAGAAAATTAATAATAAAAATATATGGGCTGTACAAGCTTGACACTGACCTTGAACACTGATTGTTTTTTGTAAAATCAATATAAAATATCATAAATAAATAAAATTAAAATACAATTAAGAATCAAACGTTTCGACCTTTACTTTGGTCATCTTCGATGATATAAAATTAAATCTAAATATATAAAAGTATAATACAAATATTATTGTATACATGACTTGTGACATTTTGTTTCAGTGTCCCAACAATGCTGGTTCTACGTATTGCAACTATAAGCATGCTCATAGTGTAGTATTAATGGCCATTTGTGATGCACACTATGTATTCCGTTTCGTTGATATCGGAGCGTATGGACGACGAAGCGATGGAGGTATTTTCAGCAACAGTGCTATTGGCAAGAACTTTAATACAAACGTCATGAATATACCGAAGCCATCAGCTGTTGCAGGAGGGCGAATTTTGCCATACTGTCTCGTAGGAGACGAAGCATTTCCCTTAACCGTATTTATTTCGCCCTTATCCAGGCAAGAACGGACTGACATCGGAACAGGACATTTTCAATTATCGGTTAAGCCGTGCGAGAAGATTTATCGAAAATACTTTCGGTATATTAGCTAGCCAATGGCGAATATATCGCAAACCAATTATTGCATCCCCAGAGAATGTTAAATTGATGGTGCAGGCGACGGTTTGTCTGCATAATTGGATCCGCAAAGACGACATTGATAAAAATACATACGTTTCTGCGGGTATGGTGGATGAAATTAATCCTGATGATCCAAGTAGTTCCACATTAGGTTCTTGGCGGAGAATCTTTGAAGATGGCTGCGCTTTTCGAGATATCGGTCATTGTGGTTCGAATACCAGTGCGCGAAACTGCATTCAGATGCGCAATGAATTTTGTAATTTTTTTTGTAATGAAGGACAGGTATCTTGGCAAAATAACAGACACAAATAAAGAACAAGTTGAATATAACAGTCAAATATAACCAAACGTTTTAACAATAGGGTTATTTTCAATGTTACAGTAAAATTACGCGATAATGTTCGCAAGAATACATAATTTCTCAAAATGTCTTCATATCTTATGTTGGAAACGTTTGAATATCATATTTACGTATGGTTTATTTATTTTTTGATTAAAATTTCTTTGTTACTAAACTGACTCGTAGCCCTTCAACTGTCGAATTTGTTTTATACTTGTAAAGTCTTATTATTGAAGTTACAAATAAAAAATATTCACAAAATTTATTATATTATTATTTATTTTATTATTTAACATTTATAAATATATTATATAAGATTATCACAATGTTATCACATTTTTATTGATAAATTGAGCAGTAGAAAAATTACATCCTATGTAATTTCACGCAGCGTCAAAACGCGCTAGAAAAAAATGCGTGAAAAAGTTAAAAGTCCTAATAAAGATTTAGAATGGAACTACGAGGATGATTCAAGTCAAACCGAGACTTTTACTCTTATGAACATAAGACAGAAAAAAATTAAAACTAAAACTAAAATTAAAACTGGCCTTAATGGTATTGGTGATAATGTTATCACAATGTTATCACATTTTGATTGACAAATTGAGCAGTAGAAATATTACATTCTATGTAATTTCACGCAGCGTCAAAACGCGCTAGAAAAAAATGCGTGAAAAAGTTAAAAGTCCTAATAAAGGTTTAGGATGTAACTACGAGGATGGTTCAAGTCAAACCGAGACTTTTACTCTTATGAATATAAGACAGGGTATCAATCATGAAACTTTATCCCTAGGATGAAAAGTGAAAAGTAAAAATTTTAACCATTTAAGTTAATGGAGAAATTTTTCACCTTTTACTTTTCATCCTAGGAAAAAAGTTTCATGATTGATACTCAGAAAAAAATTAAAACTAAAACTAAAAATAAAACTGGGTCTAAGCTTGATTCCTGTGGCGTTCTTCATGCAGCATCTCGAGTATACGCACCATCGCCCTGTCCCGTGCATCTTCGCTCAGACTATCGAGCCTGTATGCAACCGTGGTGCAGAATCCAAGAGACGGACTCTGATTATTCTGCTGTATGTCAATATTTATGGGCTCCCGTATCAACTGTTGCATTTCATCCATAAAATTTTCTTTATTTTTTTTTTGATGACCCGGACCAATACCTAAAAGAATAAAGACATTTAGTTTCATGGCAACATGTTATTTATTCTGAAAGTAAAAGGTCGTCTAATGAATGACTTATGGCTCCTGTACAGGGTATTGCAGATACATATTAGGCAGTACGACGGGTTGCGCGGCAAATTTTGTACGGGTAGGCGCGGTTTAATAGGTATTGACGGTGATTTTATAACATAAACTTAAGTAGGCACGATTTAATAGGTATAACATAAACTTAAGTTAAGTAAACCATGCAAAATTTACCGCGCAACCCATCGTACTGCCTAGTATGTATCTGTAACACCCTGTACATTAGCGCAGAAACGCTTGTCGCGCGGTAAACGTTTCCACATTCCATTTACAGGAGCCATTAAAGCCGTAGGACACACTTTTGCATAATGCATATGTACAAGGCATAAGAGAATCAATTAATCGGAGCCTTCCTTTCCATAAAATGAAGAAGTCTGATTAATTGATTCTCTTATGCCTTATGCGTTATGCAAAGATCTGTGCTTTTTCGGCACAGATTGATCTTAAAAGCTCAATATATTATACTTGGTTAAAGGAAAATCGAATGTTTCTCGATATCGAGTTAGTATACGTACGCACAATAAGTTCGTTTTTGACCAAAGGAACATTGTAGACAACCCATAATGCAAATAATCATTAAACTAAAAAATCTTACGTGGTGAAACACTACTCATACTATCATTCACGCTGTCACAATCAGTATTGTTTAAAGTATCTTCTGTGATGGGGATATTTGACGTCGTACTGAAATTGCAAGAAATATTTTTCATTAATTCATGTAGGTACATTACATAGGCTAACATGAATTTTGATCCAGAAACAGCAGTATGTAATCCCGAAGGTTAGCGTGCATCAAATCCATAACCCAAATTGCTCCATCACATCAGGTTTTCGAGATATTCTAACTTTAAAAAGCCTATTTTGGACATTTTTTAAGTAGAATATCTCGGAAACTTAAGGGGGCAAGATAGGTTAGCAACTTGAAAAAAACATTTTTTTTGATAATTTTTTATATGAAAGTACAACATCTCAGGAATATCCTGTGAAAATTTCAAGTCGATCGGACTAAAACTCGCTGAGATATACCGGTTA
>NW_017296080.1:5713-7690 GCF_001594075.2 Trachymyrmex cornetzi
CGACGAACTACCGCCACCACGAGATAAATATTGAATATTTCTTCATACAAAAATTCAGAAATACACTTTAAAAATAACTCTTTTACGTGTAAAAACTTACAACGAATTATATTTATTCAAAACCGAGAAAAAAAATTTCAAAAATCTGCTTTTTTTCGGCCTCGTTACCTATCTTGCCCTCTTAACGTGATGGAACAACTTGAGCTATGGATTGGGATAGATGGAGCTATGGTTCTGGATAAAAAAAAGTATATTTTTTGTAGGCCTGTGTTATTTTTACGATACTTATTTCTATTATGCATATTTATACGTACTCATTTTGAAAATTTGTATCTAGAAGAAAGCTCATTCTCTCAAAGTGAACTCACTTAACTCACTTTGACATTTTCTGAGCTGCTGAGCCACTTGGCAACTGCATATTTTTCCGGTACCTCCTAAATGTATCCGAGAGGGACTTCCATTTCTTTTTGGTATCAGCTACAGTAATCACATCTGTAAAACAAAAATGTACATTAAGACATAATAATTAGGTTTGGGAAGTAACGTGTTACTTGTTACAACTTTTTCGTTACTTTTTTTGGTAATGATTTGGTAACGGCGTGATCAAGTTTACTACACATACATATATTACTTAAAAAAAATTGTACCTTTCATAACTGCGACCACATCTAGCCACAACTTTTCTTTGCTCCGAACATCCCTTTGTGCAACTGGAAGCTTAAAATTCCAGAGAGGCGGTCGTCTTCGAATCGCCTCAATGAGACGCCCTTCTATAAATATCTTCGGCAAATTTTCATTTTCTGGAAGATTTTCTACATCAAAGTCCTCCTCATTTGGTATTTTTGTCTCCTCGGTGCTTTCCTCTGCATTATTTGGCATCTTCAAAACATTTTTTTCAATGCCATCTACCAGGCTTCTACGTAAAATTTTTCCATCGTCTGCACATACAAAACTTAGCAGTATTAACACATGTATTACATTTTTAACAATAGTATGCATTCCACTGTAAAATACATACCACACTGTGGATAAAAATAATGCTGCTCGTCCATATAAAATTGTGTGAAAGAATCTAAACATGGGTGGCTTCGAATTTCATCGGCATTACAAATCATTTCGCACAACCCACACGTATATACAATTTCCATTGACTATAAAAAGCATAATATAATGAAAATGACTCGATCGGCGTCGAAACGTTTGTTATTTATTATCATGTTTATTTTTATGATTTAAATTAAAGTCCTATCCCGCGAACCGAGATATTAAGCGTTAAAGTTGTCAACTATGGAGGTTAAGAAATCTGTCATACAGACTACATGTAGCGCTATTCTATTCCAAATAAATCATAACCCATGTGGACAGTGGAGTAGCATTACTGTCTACACACTCCACTCGACATGTAATCTAGAGGATGAATTTCCTAACCTGAATAATCGTGAACTTTAACACTTAATATCTCAGTAATATCTTAATATCTTAACAATCAATTAAATAATTAATATCAATAACATATATAATAATATTATATACAAACCTGATCGTTCCAACTGCTGTTATTGTCATAACTCATTTTTTTAAATGATTGAAAACATGATTCAAACAAATTCAAACATTTCTATTTTTCACTGTAGAGCCGCCGTCGTTTTGCCACTGAAGTTCGGCTCGGCCGAACTTTAAGCGGCAAAACGACAGCGGCTCGTAGGGGGTCAGAGTGGGGAGAGCCGCTAGCGTTTTGACGCTGCGTGAAATCGCACCTTAACTCGACTCATCATAGAGCACGAGCATGTTCGCAACCTCCACGCTGGAACGTAGTCTACCATGGCCGCCGTCCGGCAAACTTTCTAGCCGTTGTCCTTGCGTTGAAGTGCGCGTGGCATAATACGAAAATGCATTACTTGTTTTAAGGCAAATCCGCAGCAGTCTGAGGCCATCATGGCTTCCGTGCCAACCAGTCCATAGACTTATAAGATAGAC
>NW_017296080.1:7798-8286 GCF_001594075.2 Trachymyrmex cornetzi
AAAGTGGCCGAGAGCAATAAAGATAGACGTTCGAGAGTAGTGGCCTTACGCTTAAGCTAATTGGTTCCCCACCGCTCATTGCGAAAGAGGGAAACAACTATGTTTGGAGTAGAGCTGTCCTTCAATGTTGTCTTCAGCTCCTCTCATATGAACGCTCCGTCTATCTTATAAATCTATGCAACCAGTCGCGTCACGGTAGCGCCACCCTTCGCACGTTGCGGAGTCGACTATGCCTGCCCGGTGACTTTAAGGCTCCTGACTACTCAGCCAAGAATTTTGCGTTGACGGTGACGGCACAGTATCAGACGGCGGTCTGGCAAAATCGGTAGCCACACACTTAAGCACGAGCCCATGTCCGTGTGCTCGCCTGGGATCGTGCTTGTATGTGTGTTACAGCGCTACACCACGATAAATGACCGAACTTATAGGCGTGGAAAAGTGACATTTTGACCAGTTTTGACGACGAAATTTGTGCACAATGCCATTTC
>NW_017296080.1:8678-10846 GCF_001594075.2 Trachymyrmex cornetzi
CCTTAAGAGAGGGAAAGAGGCGTAACGCTAAGAATCACAAGGCGTACCTAGTTATCTTCGTATGCTTCGTTACCAAGGCAGTTCATATTGAACTCGTAAGCGATCTGACTACCGAGGCCTTCCTCGGTGCTTTTAAGCGTTTCATATCTCGGCGGGGAAAACCGATCCACATGTTTTCGGACAACGGAACCACCTTTGTGAGCGCTCATAGGCAGCTCAAAGAGCTATACGAGTTTTACAATCAATCGCAAACACAGGATCGAATTGCGCAATTTTTAAGCAATCAAGAGATATCCTGGAACTTTATTCCGCCAAATGCTTCCCACTTCGGCGGATTGTGGGAGGCGGCGGTCAAGTCAGCAAAACTGCACATGACTCGCATTGTAGATAAGGCTCATTTAACTTTTGAAGAGCTACAAATCGTCCTCTGTGAAATAGAAGCGATCCTTAACTCACGGCCTATCACAGAATTAAGTTCGGATCCGAATGACATGTCACATTTAACACCGGGACATTTTTTGGTTGGCACTGCACTAAATAGCTTTCCTTCCAGAGACCTCAACGACGTTCCAGAGAACCGATTACTAAGATGGCAAAGGCTCGAGCAGATTCGGCAGCATTTTTGGCGGCGGTGGAGCACCGAGTACTTGCAGTCATTGCAAGAGCGAAATAAGTGGAAAATGAGCAAGGGTAACCAGTTACTGTCCAATCAGCTCGTCCTCGTGAAACAGCCGAATCTAGCGCCATTGAATTGGATTTTAGGATTTTAGGATTTTAGAATCCATCCAGGCTCTGACGGCGTGGCTCGAACAGCCACGGTGCAAACTTCTAAGGGTTCGCTTATGAGACCTTTAACAAAATTAGCGATTTTACCGCTTGAAACTTAACTTGTAAGGTTATATTATGTAATGGTTAGGTTTAAGATACCCCATGTAATTTTAAGTAATCCTTATAGTTATGCTCGAAACTCTATGTTACTTATATTATGGTTAAGATCGCGCTTCTAAATTAATTTATAGGGTCAATCTCGACTGTTCGTGCTGCAATCAATATTTTTTCCTTTACTCAATTTTCAGGTAGAATTAAGTTCAAGATTTTGAAAGATCCTTTTGAGGTCGGCGGCGTGTTCGATATTGATAGGGTCCTTCGTCGCGTTCGGTCGCGCTGCGACCATTAACTTATCATTGCGCCGTTTCCATTGGTCGCCCGAGAGAAGTAGTGCGAATTTCGTGCTCACATACGCGCGTGATCCTTCCGCGTCCTCGCGTAGTCCTGCCGGACGCCGTACATAGATAGATTTCCGATAGACATCGATCCCGTCACATCGATCGAGTTCCGTATCATACAGCGCATCAAGTCAAACGTTAACGCATTGTAATTCTCCGTTCGATTACCGAGGGTGCATCGAACAAAATAGAGAGAAGAAGCCAGCCTTCTCGGCTACAATCTCGCCGGCACGATATCCGCGAGAATAGTGTGGAAGGTCGCGTGGTCGCAGTGAATACGCCACAAGAATATCAAACAGGAACAAAACCAAAAGCAAATGCACATTTTATTTCACGACCGATGCAAAACGAAAATTAATGATTAAAGTTTTGTGCCGAGAATTGAAAATATAAATATAATATATTTATATTTTCGATTCTCGGCACAAAACTAGAGACGAAAACAAAATTCTTTTCGAGTTTTCTAGTTTGTCACAATACAAGGCGCGCATCATGTAACTCGTCTATCTATACGTAGTGCGAGAAGTTGCGCGTAGTTGATCTTCACGTATTATGGCTGTGTTCCAAAATTGTTTGTCAGCGCTGCGAGCATGTCGTCATAAGTGCATACTACCAATAGTGTTCCATAAGCATGCTTTTCATGCAAACGCAGCTTTCATTTTGGAACGATATTTTCAGTGCTGTCAGCATATAGCGACGTTAACGAAAAGAAACAAGTAACTTTGCTACACATTTTGTGAAACAGTTCATAAGTCTTCCAATTTTGTCTGATGTAAAGGATTTTTGATTGCTCTTGAAGTCACGTATGTATCGCTTCCTTAATTTCCATTGCCATCAGTGGTGCACCGCCAGCCACATAGAGCTTTCGTTAATGGTACAAATAAATGGAAACCAATTTGCTCGAAGCACAAAGATCGTAATAGTAATGAGGAAGTTAAGGAA
>NW_017296080.1:11324-15671 GCF_001594075.2 Trachymyrmex cornetzi
CACTGCCACAGCGTGCTACGATGATTTTTGGAACGGTGTTGGTAGTACTGCCAGCGCTGACAAACAATTTTGGAACACAGCCTATGTAAGCATTGTAAGTTGTTGTGGATTTTTCTCGATTTTTCTCGTCGTCGGTCGTCGTCGGTCGTCGTCAGTCGGCGTCAGTCGGCGTCAGTCGGCGTCAGTCGGCGTCGGTCGGCGTCGATCAGCGTCGGTCAGCGTCGTCGGCGTCATCGTCATCAGTCGTCAATCGTCATCGGTCGGTGTCGTCGATCGGCGTTGGTCGACGTCGGTTGTCGTTGGTCGTCGTCGATCAGCGTCGTCGGCTTCGATCAGCGTCGTCGTCGTCGGTCGTCGGTCGGTGTCGTCGATCGGCGTCGGTCGTCGTCGACTTTGGTCGACGTCATCGTCGTCATTCGGCGTCGTCGTCATCGATCGGCGTCGTCGTCATTGATCGGCGTCGTCGGCTTCGGTCGGCGTCATCAGCGTTAGTCGGCGTCGATGACGGTCGTCGTCGTCGACAGCACTGAATGACGTCGAACGAGTTCGGACGACGACGATTATGTTAATATAATTAAATGTTTTATTGCTGACGCATTTAATTTCACACTAGAGGCGAAAACAGAATTCTTTTCAGTATATTTATATTTTCAATTCTCAGTACAAAACCTTAATCATTTACTTTCTGTATCAGGCGCGAAACAAATTGTACAGCGTTTGCTTTTGGTTTTGTTCCTGGGTCGGAACTTTTCTCGAGTTTTGTTTTTCGTGCCATTCCTGGTACAAAACCTTAAACATTTACTTTCGTTTTGCATCGGGCGCGAAACAAATTGTACAGCGTTTGCTTTTGATTTTGTTCCTGGATCAAAACTTTTCTCGAGTTTTGTTTTTCGTGCCATCCCTGGTTAAATGATAAAAGCACAATCCTCTTCCTGCAGATTGCAAAAAGAACATTTTATGTAAGATTGATTGTAGTGATTGTGATGCGTCTTATGTTGGACAAATATGTAGACAATTAAAAACAAGGATCTCAGAGCACAAAAATGACATCAATAGAAACAATTCTAATCCATCGGATGTCACGAATCATAGGACACTTCACAATCTTGATTTTAATTGGGATAAAGTTCAAATATTAGGTACAGAACGTAATTACAATAAAAGATTGATATCAGAAATGATAAACATCAAGCGACAAAAGAATGGTATTAATTTAAACAAAGACATCGAGTTACTTAATTCTTCATATTTTTGTTATTTGACCGACCACTGATAGATAGAAATAAGATATTGTCATTACGATGAGTGACACCGCAGCATGAACATCACCACTGTGTTACATTTTATTATATCCATTTAAGTTATTTCGTATTTTGCGACAATTATGGTGTGCAGTAATAATTTGTATATGACAGACGCCCGAAGTGAATCTCCACAACATTTCCTGTAAGTTACATAATGAGTTTAGACTCTAATATTCTTTATATTTAAGATCAAACATCGGTGACCATCCAGCTTATTAACTGGTTATGGGAAATTTGATATCGGAGTGAAACCACGGAGTTTTATGAATTTTATTTGATACATTCGCTGATGAAGACTAGAAGTTAGTCGAAACGTTCGCAAAGAGATTATTTATTGAAGACTGTTTTCGATTAATCGAATTAAAATTGCGCAATCATTACAAAAAGCCCGTTTTGTAATTTTTTTATTGTGATATAATAATTTCATTTAAGAAGAATTTAAATCATTTGGATTGGAATAGAAAGATCCTTCAATAAGATATACATACATATACTTAGGTTTCATTGTACAAAAATTAAAGATAGTACCATTTGGATTAAGTAAATAATAATAAAGATAGTATCACTTGGGTTTAACTTTTTATTTTTATAATAGAATTTAACTTAGCGCCATAGTTGTTAATATCAATTCTTTTATACAAATGATACATATCATAAGATTAATATTTATTATTTATTTATTTTGACATGGTATAAAGAAATGGGATTTAACTTTGCGTCAATTCTTGATATCAAATCTTTTATAGGAATGATATCATTAAAGTTAATATTATTTATATAATTTCGTATCCGAATTACATGGAATTTAACTTGGCACCAGTTTTGTTGATATCAAATCTTTTATACGAATGATACATATCATATTATAAGAATATCCTTGAAAAAAATTAAAACTACTATTAATTGGGTTGGATACTTAGTATGATATAGAAAGGGCCGATTTCATTAACTCGATTATGCCGAATCGGTGATTAATTGTCAATCATAAGTGGTCAATTCTACTAAATAGCAAACACAATTAGTTCCACGGCCAATTAAGTAATTGGCGTTGGTGAAACCGGCCCAAATGATTCTTCACGAAAAGCACGCATGCTTAGCGCTTTTTTTACCTTTTTTTAAAAAGGTAAGTTTGTATAAATAACATACAATATATTCAGTAAGCCGGTTGCCTATACCATAAACCAAGGAATCAGGCGAAAACACTCACGGAGGATATTCAATTCTTTGTCGGTCTTCTGGTAGATCATCGGGATTGTCTATATGGATAGTGTGGTCGTTGTGCAATATCTCATCACGATATCTCATCGCGATATCTTTCGTTAATATGTATTATAAAATGCGTGATATCATAATAAATTTACATTTTTAAGAAAAGGTAAACAAGGGCGCTAAGTGTGCATGCTCCTCTAAGAAAAAAAACGTTACATAAATTATTATATGCGCTTGTATGGGTCCTTGAAGGAAAAATGACTTAAAATGACTTAAAATTCTTACGTTAAAGATACAAATCATCGGAATCGTCTATATGAATAGTACGGTCGTCGTGCGCGGTATCTCATCACGATATCTCATCGCGATATCTCTCGTTAATATGTATATAAAATGCGTGATATCATAACAAATTTACATTTTTAAAAAAAAGTAAAAAAAGGCGCCAAGTATGCATGCTACTCTCAGAAAAAAAATTATATAAAGTACAAGGAGCATTCAGCCACGCGCAGAATGTTTTTTGCAAATGTCATATATTGAAAATTTTTACGTTAAAGATACAAATTCATAGACGTTTCGACCTATATCAGGTCATCTTCAATATACAATATAATTATATTAATATAAAATAATAAAAGTTGAGCATCGATATAAATTTAACCTCTTTCTTATATGTATGTTATTATCACGTTAAAATGTCTAAATCATATTACAACGTTACCACTACGTGTATGCACTTTATTTGGTTAAGTTTATAAACGCAATTAACCGTTAATTGTCTAAGGCTTTGAACAAATAATAAAAAATAAATAATAGAAATAATACAACACACACACACACACACACACACACACACACACACACACACACACACACACACACACAAACACAAATTATCTAGTTTTTTGATGTTAAGGCTATGGCCTTAACATCAAAAAACTAGGTAACAGCTTAGTTATGATATTTTTGTAAAAATATTTAAGAAATCTGCGTTTTATACTCTGTCTGTAACTCTGTAACAATAACTGGTAATAATGGTAATGAAACATACAATATTTTAGTTGATTACAATCAAGGCATACGACGTCTCAAGTGTTCATTTTCACGATGAAATAGAAACGAGCGAAAATGAAATAATGAGAAGTTTTGAAAATGACGCAAATAGTCCCATTAAAGAAAGGTCCATTGCTCTTAACGCTTTTGAAAAGGACCGCATGCTAGAGGACATTTCTGATATAACTCCAAGTTGGAAACTACCTTTAAGCAGAGACGGGAAGTAACTCGTTACTTGTAACGAAGTTACAGTTAGAGTTACTTTTTTTCCGTAACTGTAACTTAACTTCGTTACTTTCTTTCCATCTGTAACTATAACTTAACTTAGTTACATCTTTTAAGTAACTAGTAACTAATTTAATAGTTACTTTCATAGTTATTTTATATATTTTAAACTTATTTGTCAATGTAGTGTGTGGTAGTGTCCACTTGGCGCTACAAATACTTCGAAACATTTGATTAATCAGAAGAAAGAAATTTAATTAAAGCATTCAATGAACTATTGTACCTGTTTGGTCTATATTTTGGGATTTAATGGAATCCGCCAAATGCAAGAGCGCTCCGCTTGAACGATTGTACACCATTTTGGATTAGTGCTGGAATTTATTTGCAACTTTTAGCCGAATATAAAAGAATTTTTTTTATAAAAAACATTGTATATGTGTGCTATTTCATATTCATATTTATATTCATATGTGTTTATATTACTTTAACGAAAAACGTCTTTGCCATATAATTTTTTTATCTTTTTGAATAAAATTGTATAACATGTAAATGTAAG
>NW_017296080.1:15774-29886 GCF_001594075.2 Trachymyrmex cornetzi
CATGAAGGCAGAGTTGTATAACGTTTCTGAATACAGCCCTAATGGTATCGATACTACTAGTAAAAATTCCGATGAAAAAAGTAACTTAAAAGTAACTTAAAGTTACTTTTTCAGTAACTGTAACTGTAACGAATTACTTTTCAGAGTCAATAACTTGTAACTGTAATTAATTCCTTTTTGAAACAGAAAAACTGTAACTGTAATTAATTACTTTTACAAAGTAACTTTCCCATCCCTGCATTTAAGTAATAATCAATTGCTATATTTTTGCTTGAATATATTTGATTTCAATAAATACTGTCATTGCATTACCGATACTACTTGTAATAATTACAATTTTCAATTATTACAGATCATCAAAAGCAAAATAAAAAAACTTTCACAAAAATCTGTATCAATAGAAAAGACAAACAACAATAATTGTTGTTGTAACTATGTCTATACAATTGATAAATTTGGAATATGAATTATCACAAAAAATAGTTAGTGCAAAAAACATAGTTAGTGCAATATCATATTTTATATGATATTGATAAAAAATTACAGGACATTAAAAATGTTATACAGATTATAAAGAAATCTGGCTGAAAATACAGAAATACTGCAAGCTCAACTGTTCAACTTTTTATTGCGTTTGATAATTCACTTAAAAATAACCAGTAAAAACAAAAGGCTTTGGTAAATAACTGCAGTAAATATATTGTAGTAAATATACTGCATTAATCATTTATTTGAGGTGTTTTTATATTTAACACATATATTTATTTTTATTTATTTTAAAACAATTATTTTTAGGAATCGGTCATATTCGTATATTCTTGTGCAACACCAGTTAAGGATGCTGTTGGCCAAACGTTGAAAGCGTTGATTCGAAAAGATGTTCAACAAGCATATTCAGCATATGGGAGAAAAGTTAACGGCATCGGAAAAAATAACTTCAGCGCAACGAACACTTTCGTATGCTTACATAGTGAGTTCTTCGTAATTCCTGCAGACTAATGACCAAATTAATTTTTATTAATATACAGTTAAATATATATATTTTTTTAAACTTAATTAAAACAACATCTATAGCTGAGAGAGCTCGCATAACTCGCTCTCCTTACGAAATTTAATTTTAGATGTTTTAAACGAGAAATTCGAGGTTTCCAAAACGGAGATTTTGTCTTTCATAAGCCGCTGGTTGTCCGGTGCTGGAGATAGAGACGGAGGAAAAGCTCAAAGAATTAGGAAAGACATCGAATGAAATATTATATATACTATTACTATCACTATTACTATTACTATTACTATTACTATTACTATTACTGTTTCGTTTATAATGTATTGTAGTACCAAAGATAAAAATTAAAATAATATTAAATTGTTTTTCAGTATATAATTATCAATAATTAAGGTTATGTTAGGTTACAACTTTTCAGGCTCTGGCTAACGCTGGAGGCTATATCTGTATAGTCAACGGCTGCGTTCAACAGAAAAAGCAACTTTGCAAAACTGCGTTGTAAAATTCTTGAATATGATTAATTTATATATTTAGATCCAGTGAGAAACTAAGGGCAAGACCAATCATATTAAAGAATTTTACAACAGTTGCAAAGCTGTTTTCTCTGTTGAACACAGCCATTGACTATATAGCCTCCAGTGTTGACTTTGGCCCAGTATTGGTATCTAAATTTGGCCCAGTGTTGGCATTCAAACTTGACCCAATGTTGGCAGCCAAGCTTGGCCCAATACTGGCATCCAAGCTTGGCCCAGAATTTATAGATAATATTGGCCCATAATTATCAAACCGGAGTTTTCCCAAGGTCGGCCCAGCTTTGGCAGCCAGAGTCGGGTCAGTAGTACTGGCCCAATACTGGGCCTGTAGTTAAACATTTTCTGGGAAATAATATATAAATAGTTCGCAGTCATAAGATTATGAGAGTTGAAATAAATAAAAGATCAATGATTCTTAGTAATACACGCGGATAAAAGAACATAAAGCAGACATAAAAAAACCAACCAATGCTGCAATATCGGTCGCTCAACACCGCACCGGTTAGATAACGAACATGATTTAGACTAGAATAACGTTAATATTTTAGATTCAGACTCTTCTTACTATAGAAGAATGATTTCCGAAATGTTACATATTAAAAAATAGAAATTAGGATTAAATAAGCAAAGTTACACGGACCGTTTTCCTGATATATATTTACCAATTATTTAAGAATACTCCCCTCTCAACTAAAATAATTTTAACCTCCTCCTCGTCTTCCTTTCTCGTTTCACAATGGATATATATTCCGACACACAGAAAGTTATCCTTTCTCGTTCCACAATGGATATATATTCTGACACACAGAAAGTCATCCACACATAAAACATTATTTTTATAAATAAAAGTAAAGTTATGTGAAAACAAAAAATAATTAAAAAGATAATTTTCGAACGTCTATAAAGCTGGACCCCCCACCATCGAAAATTAAGTTCGGATTAGGTAAAAAATTTAGTGCTAATTAGGTGCTAATTTAGTACCCTATTCCGAAATTTAGTGCTCAAATCGTTTAGCGGTAAAAAAAATGGTGGGGTCCAGCTTCATAGAAAGCTGGACCTCCCCATAAAAAAAAATATATACAGGGCGCGTATACAAAAAATAAGTACACAGGAAATTTAGTGCTAATTTAGTGCTCCAAAATACAGCAAAAAAAATTAAAATGTAGCGCTAATTCAAATATAGCGTTAATTCAAATATTAGAGCGTGCTGCGCTCTAAAGTTCGTTCCCCGGTCGTCAAAGAATTTGGTGCTCGCAAGTTATTAGTACTAAAATATTCCTGAAATATCGTAGTATCAAAATATATACATTTCCGATTTTAGTGCTCACTCTAAGTTAATGAAAATAATTAATACGTCGCGAAAGAGCGCGCGCCGCGCTCTAAAGTTCATTCCCCGGTCGTCAAAGAATTTGGTGCTCGCAAGTTATTGGTCCTAAAATGTTCTTTGGATATCGTAGTATCAAATTATATACATTTCCGATTTTAGTGCTCACTCTAAGTTAATGAAAATAATTAATACGTCGCGAAAGAGTGCGCGCCGCGCTCTAAACTTTGTTCTCCGGTCGTCAAATAATTAGGTACTCGTATGATTTTGGTATCAAAATAATCCTTAGACATTGTAGAATCGAAATATGCACATATCTGAATTTAGTGCTCACTCTAAGTCAGTGAAAATAATTAATACGTCGCGAAAGGACGCGCGCCGCAATGTCGCGGCGCATGAAAAGAATCCTTTGATTATCTCTAGCGGCGTCGCACTGTGCGACAGTCCTTTGACAAACTTCGCAACGGTCACGGCAAAGCAGTCAAAAAAAATTTCCATTGGATAGGTGAATTGTCCATGAGTTTTTATATTATGTATAGCCACGAATGTGAATACAATTACAAAAAGCATCATGTGTTCATAATATTATTATATCGACTTTCCCTGTCTCATCGAAAATGAGGTGAAGGCGGATGAAGGTGTGTTGATTCCAACATACAAAAGTCAATCAGCGCAGCGCAGAGCACACATGGATGTGATTACGAAGGCTTGCAAAAAGCAAAAAATCGGAAATGCATTTATTTTGATAATACGATATCCAAGGAACATTTTAGTATCAATAACTTGCGGGCATCAAATTCTTTGACGACCGGGGAACGAACTTTAGAGCGCGGCACGCTCTAATATTTGAATTAACGCTATATTTGAATTAGCGCTATATTTTAATTTTTGTTGGCTGTATTTTGGAGTACTAAATTAGCACTAAATTTTCTGTGTATTTATTTTTTGTATACGCATCCTGTATATATATTTTTTTTTATGGGGAGGTCCAGCTTTCTATGAAGTTGGACCCCACCATTTTTTTGTACCGCTAAACGGTTTGAGCACTAAATTTCGAAATAGGGTACTAAATTACCACTTAATTAACACTAAAGTTTTGACCTATTCCGAATTTGATTTTCGATGGTGGGGAGTCCAGCTTCATAGACGTCATTTTTCGCATTGTTTTAGAAAAAAACAAGTTTGAAAAAATTACTAAAAAATTGTTCATACACAATGGATAATTTTATATATTCATTTTATAAATAAGTAATTTTATACACAATAATTTTTTTATATTTCTTCAAACTTGATTTTTCTAAAATAAATAATGTGAAAATTATCCCTTTAATTATTTTTAATGTTTTCACATTACTATTACTATTATTATTACACTGAAAAGCAATTTTACGAAAAAAGAGGGATATATGAACATGTATGGACATACTTCATACATGATTATACATGTTCTAATGAAAATTTTTCTCAGAGTTTTTCATATAATTTTTCAGAATTTCTATATATTTTTTAATTATTTTTTTACATTTTTTATACGAATTAGAACATTTCTCAGAAAATCTACTTTTCTCAAAATTTTTTATGTATGTTAATTATGTATGAAATATTGTAAGATTTCTAAGACTTTTTGTAAGTATAATTTCTAATGAAATGTTATAAAATCTAAAAAATTTACAAATTTTTTTTTAAATTGTGGGATGAGAAATTTTAGAATATTTCAGAATTCACATATATAAAAAATTCTGAGAGAAGATGTAAATTTTCCGAATATTTCTGAGTATCTCTGAAAAATGTTTCAATTCGTATAAAAATTATGAGAAAAATGTTTATCATGTGTTTATAAATATTTATGTATGTCAGAGTTGGGCACATTTACGAATAAAGAATAACGAATAAAGAATAAAGTCTTATTCATAAATAAAAAATAATTTTTTATTCGAATATAAATTTATTTTGTGTATCTAAAATAAAATCATATTCGAATAACATTTATATTCGTGTATGTGGGAATACTGTATTCGAATTAAAGATATATTCGAATAAAATTTATTCGAATATACAACGTATTCTAATGAATAAAATATAATTCAACATATATAGATACATTTAATATGTGTGTATTGTAAAGTATAATGTAGAACAACTTTTTTTATTAAACTTTATTTTCCACTAAACGTAGTCCAAAGTGATAACGAAGGTATGAAGCGTGAAACTTATAGCGTACATTAGTAACTAACAATGAGTGGATTTGGAATGTGGATCTTTATTTTCGTATAGTGACCTCGTGACAGGCTCGTGAAAGGCTCGTGTTCTAGGAACAATATAACACAAAATAGAACAATACGAATAACAGTAATAGCAATAACGAATAATGCCAATAATGAATGATGCAAATAACGAATAATGCGAATGAAGAATAATACGAATAACGAATAAACATCAATAATACAATGGCGAATAATATGAATAATGAATAATATAAATAATAAATAATGCAAATAATAAATAAAATTCTATTTGAATAATATTCTAAATAAAAAATTATTTGAATAGTGCCCAACTTTGATGTATATTAATATATATTTATACATATTCATACATGTAAAATTTTTTACCGTGTACTCATGGTGAGATAATAAATACCGATATCGATTCGCGTTTAAATAATTCACGTGCACGGAGCAAAGTATGCACAGTCGAGATCGAACATTTCACGTTTCGCTTTTAAACCGTGTTGTATTTTAGGAAATCCAAAGAAAAATTAACAATGGCTAATTAATAAGTGGTAGTAATGTATCGTGCGGCGTGAATTGCAGAATTATGATCGAAGATCTTCGATCGTTTAAAAGAATCCGATTCATTTTTATATAAATCAATACGGAACCGTTAATTTTTTTAGAGAATCGTAAATTACACAAAGTTTAATATTCTCGGTGTAAAATTCATAGACCATCCTTACTTATAATTAGTCATGAGTTCTGAAACCATAGACCTTCATGAGAAGACTAAAATTACAGGTAACGCATACAGTATATTCATAAATATTTCCAAAATGCTTCGTAGCAATATTTGAAATATTTCAGAAATTTTTTATGAAATGTTCAACATTTTTTAAATATCTTTTAAATATCTGTGGAATATTTTAATGTAATATTTTAAAACGTCTTACAAATATTCACAAGACATTTCTGAAACATTTCATTGAAATATTTCATGTTGCCTGGGAAATAAATAGCTTAATTAATGGTAAGATGCATGACTCTGAAACAATTTAATTATACTCGGTTGTCAAAAAAATTCTGTATTATTCTTCGATTTTTACAAATTTATATATATATATATTCAGAAACAATGATAATTATTCCTAAAAACAAAGATCATTGTGCTCAATAAATAAATTTGTCATCAGTTTGCTGCTGTCTCGATTCCTCGGTATCATTTGCATGGACAGTATCGAGATCCTATGACATCCTAACGTTTGTGAACCTGGCACTCGACTTTTTTAAAATTAAATATTTTATTAAAAAAATGATAGTATTTCGAGCGGTTTAAAATAAAGATTCTTAATATTGTTAATATTTGTTTAATTTAGATAGTACTAATGGAACATTTGCTTACACCACACACACAAATAAATATTTAAATTGTAGTAACAATAGTTTCGTTTGTAGTTGAATAAAATAAAAAATAAAAAATTTTTTTTAAATGACTCACCCGACCTTAAAATAAAACAAAATTGTTAATATATCTTGATTCAGAATCGTTTGTAGTTATTTGTAGTGATTTTCCGGTCGTTTGTAGTTGCACCGTTTAAAAGTTACAACAAATTTACAATAAACAAATTACGTAGAGATGCCGTGAATGGATTTGAGATATCTCAAAAATTGGTAAATTTACGTAATTTGTTTATTGTAAATTTGTTGTAACTTTTAAACGGTGCAACTACAAATGACCGGAAAATCACCACAAACAACTACAAACGATTCTGAATTAAGATATACTAACAATTTTTTTTTATCTTAAAGTCGGGTCATTTACAAAAAAATTTTTATTTTTTATTTTATTAAACTACAAACGAAACTATTGTTACTACAATCAACTACAAACGAAATACTATCATTTTTTTTATAAAAAAATTTAATTTATAAAAAGTCGGGTGCTAGGTTCAGGGAATTTATCATGTGACTTTTTCCTTAAAGTAAAGACGTGATAAGTGAAAATTTTTTTGTTTGTATAATATGTGTATATGTATGGGGGTAGTTCGAAAAGTTCTCGGCTTGATGGAAAAAGACACATGGTTTTTGACAATTTTTTTATTCTTCACCATAGTCTCCTTTCATCAAACACCTAATATACACTTATTCTAACAATATTTTAACTTTTTTATACCATCTATACGATTTCTCTAAGGCTTCAAAGTAAGCGTTAGTTTCATCGATTACTTATTTGAACCAGATCTTTTTAATGCAAACCATATTTCTTTATATTTATATTTCTTTATATTGATTAATGCAAACCATATTTCTATATATTTAAGGTAAACCATATTTTTTTATATTTGTAAAAAGGAACACTCAACAATGGTATTATAATTATTCATGACATTTTCACAACAATGAATTAACGACGATTTATTACAACTTCATAATAATTAAAATGTTAACTGTCACGAAGTTGTCACGAATTACAACGATATCAAACCTCAAATCTTTTTAATAGAATATTGGCGCGATATACAACGAAAAAAAAATTTGCAAAGTTTTAGTAAATACAATATTTGTTTAAAGCAATTTATTTAAAGCAATGAAGATCCAGTTTCGACCGTAATAGGCATTTTAAATTTCTAGTATTGATTGTGTTTCTCACATATGCGGTTTAAAATAAAGATTCTTAATATTGTTAATATTTGTTTAATTTAGATAGTACTAATGGAACATTTGCTTACACCACACACACAAATAAATATTTAATATTTTTTACACCTGAATTTTTTTTCGCAATACATCAGTAATCGCCTCATATAAAACATCTGTGAATGCGTTTCCGTTTGCTGCCGAAATAAGCAATTCAGAGATGGGTATAACGTATTTGTGTACTTTGATAATATATGGTATATGGAGAGAATCAGTTTTTTTCTACAAATTTCTTAAATCATATTGTATAACGTTTTCTTTTATAGTATTTTAGTCATTACGCTATGATTTTTGGTCATTAAGTTGTGACTTAAATTGAATAGTGTATTTTTAGATCTTTTTCCTAAAAATCTGCACAGAAAAAAATAGACAGTTTTAGTGAATATTTGTTTATATATAATTTAGATAATACCAACGAGACATTTACTATTATCTACAATAAATAAATATTTATTCAATTAAAAAAGGTAATACTTAAATTTTTAGGTACCACTTTTTTTTAATTAAACTTAATAGGAATACTGACCTCAACTTGATTCGTAATTGGAATATAAATTTAAATGGTTTTAAACGGTCTAGCTGGATTTTAAGCTTAATGCTTGCATGATTCGTATGTGAATTTATATATTACGTATATAGTCCCCAGAAACGCGCGTCGAAATAATTTTTTGATCTTGAAACGCTAACTCTACTAAACTACCGCAGTTATATCACGAGTTAAATTGCTAGTCAATTTAAGTCGTGATATTACTGCGATAGTTTATTAAAGTTAATAACGTTTCAAGACCGAAAAATCATTTCGGCGCGCGTTTCTGGGGACTACATACGTAGTATATTCACACAAATCATACAAGATTAAGATTCAGTTAAACCGTTTAAGACTTTGATGTCTATAGTTTGTGTTATCACATATACGGTCTTATATATAATATATTATATTGTTTAAATGGTTTTGTTAAGTTTACTGAGCTAGTACCGTCCAGGTCAAAAAACGACGATGTCCAGTTGCTTAACATTTAAATTTAACGTTTAAACCGAGAAGATACGATTTCGTAAGAGATAACGTGACTCTCTGGCGTATCTTGTATAATGTAAAATGTATTTCTTCGTAGGAAATAAGACAGAGGATGTTTTGGAATACGTTAACCACCGCATTAATGACACAAGGTCCGACGTTCTGCAGAAGCTAGCAGTACCTTTGGCGAAAAATAGAAAATTCTTGTATATAACGGACAAATATTATGATAAAAGGTGAGAAATCATCAGAACAGAGAGAAAATACAAAAGTACAAACAAAAATATCTATAAAGTACAGATAGTGTAGATAATTTCACAAATACACGAAGATATATAGTGTAATGTGGAACAGTTTTGAACATAATACAATTTTGAGCGAAATAGGATTTGAATTTACTTTTTGAGATTCATGTTTGGCTTTTTTCTGTTCGCTATCTTTTAGTACTCTTCACATTGCACAATGAAAAAATTATCGAACTTGAACCTTGAAAATTGGATTCAAATTCTAGTTTGGAAAATTATGCCTTATTCAAAATTGTACCACCTTAGCTTGTAACAATTTGAAACAAAGAATATATCAACGTAAGAAATGGCGCAATACTGTTGCGTAAGTCAATTTTTTTATTAAAGCTCAAAAAGATTCACTTGAACAGGATTCAAAGAGAAATGTAGCTTATAAGATTGATTGTACAAATTGGAACTCCTACGTAGGACAGACTGATAGAAAGTTGAATACTAGGATTAAGGAACACCGTAATGACATTAACAAAACAACTGAAAATCTGTCAGTCATCTCGGAAACTTAATAGGATTAAGGAACACCGTAATGACATTAACAAAACAACTGAAAATCTGTCAGTCATCTCGGAACACAGATTGCAATTCAAACACGAATTTGATTTTGATAACACCAAAATATTAGATAACAAAAGACATTTGAGGAAAAGATTAGTATCGGAAATTACAAGAGAATGGTTTAAAACAAATTAAAAATATAAATACACCGTGGTTCCAATAAAAACAAAATAATTCTTTGTCTGAAAGGCATATACCACGAACACCAGATAGCAGTGGCGATTATTTCAAATCTTTTATTAAACACATGGAATCAAAAATAAACGTTTTGGTCCCAATCGGACCATCTTCAGTATTAACAGTACTATCATAATTAATTAGAATGATTCTATCATATGCAACATAATTATACAATTTAGTTAAGCCATCAATCTTACTTAAAAATAACTTCTAGTCATATAATTTTTAGCATCTGTCATTACATAAACAAATTTTTTTTCTTTCTTTTCTCTTAAAAACGGAAGTAATGAATTTTTTTCCGTCACTTATGCTTCACATTTTGCTAATCTTCTTTGTCACATCAAAAAATCCTTGCTGCATCACACAGAATTATCAGATTCTATCAAATTTTTTAATCTTTAATAGTCAAAAACTAACTAAAATTTTTTAATTATTTTCTTATCACATACCTGTGTGAGGGGTGATCCCGATTGATCACGTCTCGATTGGACACCACCAATCACAGCGACCGGTGCTTAGGAGCTTTGTAGTCTCAAACGCTGCGAGTGGCTCGTGTCCAATTGAGCCGTGTCCAACTGGGTGCCACCCCTGTGCGATTATGTTAATTTAACGTTACCAGTCATTTCTTTCTTAATACATCGCAGCTCAGCATAAAATCAATGATAAAACGCAAAACTTCCTGATTCTGGTAACAACACTATTATTAATACAAATGAAACAATTAAGACTGTTATAATCTTAAAACGCACCTATGTTCCACTATCTTATAATCCAGTTCATAACGTCAACGCGGATAACTTTCAGTATCGTTCAAATTGTAGTGACAAACTGACATCTCAACGTACATCTCCAACTTATATAAATCGTAAACAAGTGGAGAGGGAAACCGTTATATGTAAGAGATATTTAACAAAGGAAAATATGGAAAATATTCTGGAAATTTCTCTGTGTCTGTCTGCTTGTTCATGCCGTTAATCTGTCTTTTTATACAAATCATCTCTGACGTGAGTCTTTTATGAAAGAATAGCTCTGCGTTAAGTATTTGAATATTTTCCCAATCTAAATTATGTCCTAATTTTACTTGGTGATCCGAAACAACCGAACGAGTATCCTTTGTTTTCTTAATATCAACTTTATATTCTTTTATCCTAGTACCTAATTTCCTTTTTGTCTGACCTACATATGTTGAATCACAATTTGTGCAATTAATCTTATACACCACTTGAGAACTTTCCGTTTTTTCTAGTTTGTCTTTACCTAATTTAATAACTGAAGTTAAGATGTTAATCGGTCTATATGCTACCTTATAATTATTTTTGTCTGCAATGCGCTTGAATTTTTCAGAAATGTTCTGTATGTAAGGTATTGTAAAATATTTTTTTATTAAATTACTATCCTCTATTTCTTTGTTAACATTCTTCTTGTTATTATACAAATTCTTTCTTTTCGATAAAGTTTTTATTCTATAATTTATAGTAGAGAATATCATGTTCAACGTATAACCGTTCAAAAGCAAAACATTAATTAAGTTTTTTATGTTCCTCCTATGATGATCCGGATGTGAAAGAAAAAGAATTCTATCAAATTGACTTATAATAACACCTTTCTTATGCTCATCAGGGTGATGCGATTTGTAACTCAAATACCTTCCCGAATTCGTCGGTTTTTTATAATTATCAAATTTGACACAGCCCTCCTCAACTCTGATCGTAACACACATTCAAAAAATTTACAGAACCATCATCCTTCTCTTCTACACTAAATTTCAATCTATTATGATACGAGTTAAACGAACGTGTTGTTACTAGAATCAGGAAGTTTTGCGTTCTATCATTGATTTTATGCTGAGCTGCGATGTATTAAGAAAGAAATGACTGGTAACGTTAAATTAACATAATCGCACAGGTATGTGATAACAAAATAATTAAAAAATTTTAGTTAGTTTTTGACTATTAAAGATCAAAAAATTTGATAGAATCTGGTAACTCTGTGTGATGCAGCAAGGATTTTTTGATGTGACAAAGGAGATTAGCAAAATGTGAAGCATAAGTGATGGAAAAAAATTCATGACTTCCGTTTTTAGGAGAAAAGAAGGAAAAAAAAATTTTTTTATGTAATGACAGATGCTAAAAATTATATGACTAGAAGTTATTTTTAAGTAAGATTGACGGTTTAACTAAATTGTATAATTATGTTGCGTATGATAGGATCATTCTAATTAATTATAATAGTACTGTTAATACTGAAGATGGTCCGATTGGGACCGAAACGTTTATTTTTGTGTTTAATAAAGGATTTGATAATCGCCACTGCTATCTGGTGTTCGTGGTGCCTTTCAGACAAAGAATTAGAATGGTTTAAATACACAAAACGACACTGAATTTTTACACCATGCTTATTTGAACATTCTTAACAAGTTTTGAAATCAGATTACTTTTTCATTAATGACCTCTGCTACACGGCACGCTTAATCGGGTTTAATAACATCCGTAGTTATGAAATTGGCCAATCATAGCTTTTCGTTGGGAGAATGGAATGATTGTGATTGGTCAGTTTCATAACTATGGATGTTATTAAACTCGATTAAGGGTGCCGTGTAAATGTAGTCTATGAGTTTAAAAAAAAATTAAGTATGGTCTGATTTCAATATTAATCAATATTAATTTATCGATAATTTGAATTGTTGACTAGTCAAAAATACAGTACGTCATTATAATTTTTCAATCTATGACTTTTCAATATCTACACAATATAGCCTACCATATGTTTGATCTAAGTAATAATAGGGAAGGTATGGCGTGTCAAAACATTCCCCCTCTACGTCACCCCTGGCGCCAAAACAAACCCCTCTATACCCCTCTGGGTCAAAACAAACCCCCTCCACGTCACCCCCGTCATGGGCATGACTTAGACGGGACTGTCTGGAAGGATGGTGGGCTCTGGTTGGCCGGATGAAGGGATGGGTAATAGGGTAATAAAATGGAGCGTTCTTACTGATTCGCTCTTAACTGACAAAGATCTGATTGGCTCGCTCCATAACTTCCCGCGAGGTGACTGGAGAAGGGAGTGGTCTAGGACCTCCGACAAAATGGAGGGCGAAGTCCGGAAGAAGGTGAGTGTGAAATTGGGACCGGAGCATTTTTCGTTGTGAGGAAGGGGCAAGACGCGAACAATGGACATGAATAGCAGATAGTTTGACGAGGGTCATCTTTTGTTGGCACGACCCTTTGTCGCCGACATCTTAGTGAAAGTATTTCTTTAGTATTAATGATGGGAACTTTTACGACAATTTTCGAGACTATTAGGAGACTTACTTTTATTTGGAAGAAAGGGGAAGTAAAACAGGAACGAACATGTTCAACTGGTGCGACGTCTTCCATGTATTAATTCGAGCGTTATATTTTTTTAATTCTTTCTAAATGGTAAAACTGGACAAAAGGAAAGCAGCCGCCGATGACCTTGATCTTGACATATGTTGTTAAGGTCACGACCCCGAGTGACCTTGAACAAATTTTATTCGTCGGTCGTCCTTCGTTAAAAAGTTAACTTTTAATTTCAGGGTAATTATGGTGATGAGGGGAACCATTCCCGATGATCTTAATCTTGACTTATGCTGTCAAGGTTATGACCCTGAGTGACCTCCAACAAGTTCTAGACGTCGCTCGTTATTCGTTAAAAAGTTATTAACGGTTAAAGTTAGTAATTATTTGTAAACAATAATGTAATTATATGTAAACAATAAAGAGCATACAGTCACAACGCTTGATGTAATTTGCTTAAAACATGTATTTAATATATAATCAGTAAACATTTCGGTCAATATTTGACCATCTTCAGTATATTAAAAATTCAAAATTACACATATAAATTTATGTGACAAACCAAACTACAAAATTTTCCTTTGATAACAAAAATCGTTCGCAATTTAATGAAAGTTACAATATACAATAATAAGAATTCAAACAAGTAGATTTCCAACGCAGAAATTGTGAAGTTGCAAAAAACTCAGTGTCAGGATGTTATAAATAAAAAATATTCTCGTCAAATACGTGATTACCAGATGCTATCCAAGTATTATTGAAAAACCAAAAAAAAGAAAAAACCGAAAAAACCGAGATATTAAAAATTACATGTTAATTAATTTCTAATGTATTCTCATTATGTCAATAATAATTTTCAATATGTTCACCATGTATTCGTTGATACACATTCTTCCGACAAATCGCAGATTTATCAGTAGTAAAGCTAGGCCGATTCTAACTCAGGGGCAATGAGGGGGGTGCGAGGCGG
>NW_017296081.1:0-496 GCF_001594075.2 Trachymyrmex cornetzi
GCCAACTATTTAAAACTTACCTCGTGGCGAAATATCGTGATATTCTTCTTCAGCTGGACTGGGTACACGAAAAGCTGCGATTTCCTGCGAATCATCGTCTAAAACAAAAATTATATTTTTTCATTAATATTATATTTCTAATCACACAAAAACTGATTTTATAGGGAGGCATGTTTTAAAAATTCGACTTACCGGGTGATAATATGATCAAGGGTATGTTCCGCTGGTTACGCGGAATATTCTGTACGGCCTCGATTCGTGCTCTTCCTGGAAAATTTGATATTTTAATAGAGGAAATACATAATTTAATTTTTAATTTTATTTCTAATTAATTTTTATTGTTTTTCCAACTTACGTGCTGGTACGACTTCATCGGGCGCTTCTGCAGCAGGTCGTCGTCGTCTCAAACTGAGACGACTTACCGGACAATCCTCGACGATGTGGAATCGCACGTCCTACAATACAGTTTGGTTCTATGAAAATATTAGAATTTAAT
>NW_017296082.1:0-210 GCF_001594075.2 Trachymyrmex cornetzi
ATTTTTCTTCTAAAATAATGTTCGAATCAGCACACCGATTACTGCGACACGTGCCAGCGCGAAATTGTTCATTCCTGTTTTATCTTACATTTCTCCCTACTGAAAGCAAGAGTCTCCCGAAAATTCTCGTAAAAGTCCTCGTTATAAATAATAAGAAAAAACCCTTTCACTAAGCGTCAACACGTTGGAGACATCGAACCGCTGCAGCAA
>NW_017296082.1:437-6791 GCF_001594075.2 Trachymyrmex cornetzi
CAATCAAAACGCGACATTTAATTACCTCGTTATCCCACCCTCACGTCACCGACCAATCAGAGCGCACCATTTTCCCTGACAGACCTGTCTAGGCCACGCCCACCTGGCGCCGGAGGTCGAGTGGAGGGGGTTTGTTTTGACGGCCCATAGCTGCCCACTTACTACTTTCATGTTGTCTCTGAACATACTAGAGATATGACTGTCCCACTCTCATCGCATTGTCTGAAATTATAGAATTTTATATTATACTGACACGATTTACAAGGTATATATTATCCGTTATTTTAATTGTTACAAAATTTTATTATATATATTTTACTTATTAACTAGATATCATATAACTTTTTTATTATTACGACTGAATAATTTATTTTTTCTTGTTAAATCTTAGAATACTTTTTTATTGTCAATTTTTAATTGTATTCTTTGTCTCATATATTATATTTTTATACTTTGCGTTTTTTTTATATACTCAATATTATATGTTTAAAATATTTATGTTCTTTTTAACAGATACGAGTTATTTTTATTTTACAACTGATAACCAGAAGCATATATTGTTACATATTACAACGTTCACATAACTTTCAACTCATAGTGAGCGAATTTTATTATATTAACTACTGTGAGTTTTATTATATTTTTACTTGCGATTGAGAGCGAATTGTAATTTTAAAAAATTTTAACTTTGTAATATTTTTACCGTTTTATTTTTGTATATTTAACATTGATAATGATCTGTCACGTCCCGCGACAAATACCGTTACAAATTTTTTTTTATTATATATAAAATTCACTGTAACACCGTAAACACTACGCGACCATTTAACCTTTACTTAAGTGCGTATCGTGCGTATTTAAACCCATTTTTTTCTTGGAGCGTACTTGAATTCATTAGCATATGCTCACGCATAGCCGCATCTTCAAGCTGCAATCTCATTCGCCATTACGCATACAAACCCGACCAATCTTCGCAACTCCTCTAGACCTAACGGAATGTGAACATTTTCACCAATCACAACTCAGTATTTCTCTTACTGTCACGACCACCTAAAAGAATATCAACCAATCAAGGTCCTAGAAATCAATCCTCCATTTCGTGACCATCTTCTAACTCCCTATTTAACAGACTTTCCTTACGAACAGTTTATAAACCACCTTTTGCATACCTTAAGTCTAACCCACATGTCTTAATACTCGCATCCGAAATCTTTAGTCCTCCAATGACCCATGTTGCATCCCCGTAAGATACCATTTTTATGAAACCTTAATCAAACTCTATCAAATTCACAAACAGAATGAAACATCTAAACTTAGATTCTTATTCTCATTCTTGCTCAACCATAATCCTACCGCTTTCAACCCTGTGACGAATTCAATACGATAATTACACAAACCCTAAGAAATCGCTATAAATATTATAATATTCTTTTATTCCTTTAAAATTCTGAACCTAAAATAAATCGAAATCCCATCACTACAATGTAATATCGATCCACCGCAATACAGTATAGTATTATAAGCAACGAAAAAGATATTTATTCGACAATTAGACGTGCTATTCTTTATCAATCATTATGTACAACGGATCAGACAGCAGCCACTCAGATGTAAAGCACCTCTAATTCCTGTAAAACACTAACTAATATAATTATCGTCATTGTGGTTATTAACCACAATGACGATAATTATATTCTTTTCAATTTTCATATAAATATCATTCTCATATGAAGCGACGATAGTAGAATAAGTTAGCTACATACGAAACCATGATTCACCACAGCTGACCTAAAAAATCACGCCACACTAATTATGTCTATAAATAGAAATTACCTGTATCAGCTTGTGAACATTACCAAATAAGGAGCGAAGCTTGCGCCTCCCCCACTATTCGAACGATCATCCGATTTTAACGTTGCCATATAAGGTCATGAAGACGACCCCTCCAAGACAATAACGCTTATGAGTCACTTCCCATTGTTCGTAACAATATAAAAGCAGCCACCCTCACCGCAGAAACGGCTTTTTTCCATACGAAGTTCAGAGAGAGACTCTTGGGTGATCAGCTTAACTCTTAGTCTTCGCATCAGTCAATTGAAGCTTTCGGTTTATCACATCCACAGTGTATTACTTTACAATAAAGAAGTTATATTATCGAATCTCAAGTTATTACAATAATTCAACGACTGTTCTATCGAAGATCCCCTTCCTTATCGAGTAAAGCATCAACCATCTATGATTTCCATCAGCAGACATTGACAATCTACCCTCAGGCTACGGATTTTGGGATTTTAACTCCCTTAACCTCACGGCAACGTCCCACGAAAAAATAGTTGAATTCTGGATCGCCTTACCAACGATAGCTGAATCAACATTTGGAGTTCTCCGGGTCGAACCGAGAATTCACAAAATTCGCCTAGCGTTACATACGACGTGACAGATCCAACAGGGATCGAAACGTTTGTTTATGTTATATTGTTTATTGCCGGCACATTAAAGTTATATATTCTGACTACATGACATATTTATACTGTGTTTTTTTTAATTTATATTTCTAACGACTAACTCTTAGGCTCGTGGCCCTTTTTCTTTCAACTTATTTATTTATTGTTATAAATATTATATGGTTTGTTATATTATATAGTTTGTTATAAATATTTATAGTTTGATATATTATATATAGTTTGTTATAAATATTTATAGTTTGTCCCCGGCCTTCCCTTTCTTCTTCATCGGGAGTATTCCTGCAAGTTAATTTAATTTGAAAATGTGTTTAATATTTACACTTTAAATAAACTATACACATATGAAAGTTGTGTGAATAAAATTAGATTTTTATTTCGTAACACTTTTTTATAGTTTATATAATCTTGTTGTCAAATTGTTTTTTACAACATTAAGAAAAACCTAAATTTCTTGTGTAAGTATTTAAACGTTTAAGATGATTTATACATAGTTTCATTATTATTGTTTAGTTATTCTGTAAATAAAATAAATAAACAAAGCAATTTTATTTATTTAAAGAGCATCTAATCTCTGCATTGCAATGAAACTTTCAAACGCTATATTATATTATTAATGATCTTCAATATATATTTAAAATACTTAAACAAAAAATTTATGTTTTTTTATTATTTCTTAATTTTTTCATTAGAACACATATCTACTTATTGAATTTATTTTTTAACCACAAAAAAATCATCACTAAATTTTTTCCACTATTTTTAAATGTAAAACAATCGATAAATTTTCTTGATTTTTAAAATGTTTTCGAAATACATCCAATATAATCTTAAAGATTTGTCATACCGGGGACAAATTTCTCCTCTCTGTCCACGGCCCCTCGTTCCTCCTCTTTCCCTCTGCCCCTCGTTCCTCTTCTTTCCCCTCTGCTCCTCGTTCCTCCTCTTTCCCTTCTGCCCAGGGTACTTATCTCGGGGTACGGCCAGGAAACCTCATAAGGCCTCCTCGTTGGGTGCACCACCGATAGCGGGAATGACTTCCGCCACCCCTTCTAATAGGAACTGAAAATGAAATTTTCAAAAAATAATACATATATATGTAGGAATGCTAGGTTCGAAAATGCTAGGATGGTGTGGAAGGAAAATCGACGCAGTGATCGAGTCCCACGAGAAATCAACAAACTCTTTATTTTAATACAAGCCTCGTCTTTACGACGTCCTCGGCTTCTTGATTTCGACTGACTCTGCCTCACTGTTAAAGGGCATCCGCTTTTACATTTTCAGGTTTTCCCGGAAAGAACAAACGCCGTTTTCTTTCTGTCGCGACCGCTCGCTTGGACAGAATCTATCTCTATATCTACCGCCGCGACACAAACAATAAACGAGCTCCCTCTCGAGAGAACGACATGCGACGCTAAGTCAAATTTCACCACATACTCGTATATACATATACATATATGTATATGTTACAGACAAAGTGTTAACTTAGTAAATATATATATTTACTGTAGCCTGCTGTAGTCAATGTATACAATTACTATGCATACACACATACGGGGTGATCCCGATTGATCACGGCTCGATTGGACACCACCAATCACAGCGACCGGTGCTTAGGAGCTTTGTAGTCTCAAGCGCTGTGAGCGGCTCGTGTCCAATTGAGCCGTGTCCAACTGGGTGCCACTCTACACACACACTCACACACAACACGCGCGCGGTCTCTATATTACATACATATATATACGTACGATATATAAATATATAAGCTGCAAGAACAGCAGCAGCAAGCTAATGGTATATATATATATATTGCATATATATATATATACAGGGTCATCGAAAAGTATCGGTCCCACCTAATATCTTCAGTTAGAATGCATTTTGGAGAAAATGTCCAATAGCGAAGTTGTATGGTTTCAAGCGAGGAGTAAGATGATGACCTTGACTTTGATCTTGACCATGTCATTTAAGGTCATTTCAAGATCAACCTTATTTTTTTAAATGGAACCCCCTACATTTTATTGCATATTTTTATAGCTTATCTCAAGAACTTTCCAAAACACTATAATAAAACATTTTTTCATTAAGTATTTTTTGAGTTATAAAGGTTTGAAGTTAACAATTTTTTGACACAAAATGTAAAATATATATATCTTGTAAAATATTATTTAGTTTTCAGTATTCATAGACCTTAATACTTTTGTGCGCGGAATAATGAGACCAATTAATTGGTTTAAAGAAAATACATTAATCAAAAAGTGTGGGATACCCCTAATATTTTCAGTAAGAATGCATTTTGGAAAAATGTCCAATAGCAAAGTTGTAAGGCTTCAAGCGGTTATGCTAATAGGCTACGGCGGAAAACTGCCCGAATGGGCGTGATCGCGAGAAGTTGCTCGAATGCGTGATGTCCGAAGGCGTTAGCGGGAATCTGCCCGAAAACGTTGGCGGGGCAGACCTTGATACTCTCACTCTCGCAGGCACCAATGTACGAGCTCTTGAGCAAACAATACGGATCACTGATATTAATCTTTGATGCAGTGCTGTCTTCTTCTTAGCGAGCAGCAGTTACTTCGTGGACGAAAACAAACAGCCCCAAAAATTTTTTCTGTAACAAAAGAAGCCATTGCGCTTCAATTGATTTTCTCAAACATATTCACTTTTGTTTCCAACAGCCCAGAAATTTTTCGTAAATATTATTAATTGATCTATTAGATTTTCAGTTGCTCAACGAGCTTTTTGCTAGTGCTAGTTGAAATAAACAAATCAATAATTGGATCAACACTTCATAATTAGTTTTTTCTCTACTTGATTATTTAGATCAATTACCTATCACTTACCTGATTAATTCTTCTTTGCTATAATTAAGAATGGCGGAGATTTCTGAAAAAGATCGAATAACACTGTTAATGATGTGAGGATGGGGAGATCAACAAAGAAGGTATAAAACAGTAACGCGATTATTTAATGAAAATTTTTGGAATGAAAATAATAGGATCTCTAAAAGTACTGTAATCCGTACTATTCAACGTTTCGAGGACATTGGTAGCGTTAAAAGTCGCTCAAGATCTGGTAGACGTAAAACAGTAACAAATAATGATAAGGCATTAGATGTTTTACAGTCTTTCGTTGAAAATCCCCATATTTCCATCAATCGCATTGCACAAGAACACGAAATCGGTCATGCATCTGTCAGTAAAATTTTGAAATTGAATAAATGGCATCCATACAAACTCCATTTGTGCCAAGAGTTGTCCGAAGACGATTTTGATAGACGCATGGAATTTTGTGATCTTATGATGGAGATGATTGTCGACGATCTTCTATTATTTAATAATATTGTTTTCTCTGATGAGGCAACATTTGAACCGACTGGAAATATAAATATACACAATTGTAGGTACTGGAGTGACGTTAATCCTCACTGGAAAAGAGACAATCATATCAAATATCCACAAAAAGTTAACATATGGACTAGTATTCTTGATGGTAGACCAGTTGGCCCTTTCTTCATTGAAGGCAATTTGACAACACAGGTATACACAGTCATGCTTCGCGAACAAATTGTTCCAGCTATTCGAGACATAGCTGGTGGAAATATGGATGAAATTTATTTCCAACAGGATGGAGCTCCACCTCATTATGGTGTCATTGTCCGTCAATATTTGAATGAGATCTTTCAGGACAGGTGGATAGGGCGAAGGGGTCATATTGAGTGGCCACCTCGGTCTCCGGACTTGACCCCACTTGACTTTTTTTTGAGGGGTTACTTGAAAAGTAAAGTGTATGCCACCAAGCTTCAAAATTTAGATGATTTAAGAGGGAGAATAACTCGAGAGATAGAACTAATACCGCCGGAAACGTACCGGAATGCGGTTTCAGCTGTTTATAA
>NW_017296082.1:6847-10422 GCF_001594075.2 Trachymyrmex cornetzi
TGGCCGAACCCACACGCCACTCTTGCCTTAACTGGTCGGAATCACACGCCACTTAACTAATTGTTAATTTCAAACCTTTATAACTCAAAAAATACTTAATGAAAAAATGTTTTATTATAGTGTTTTGGAAAGCTCTCGAGATAAGCTATAAAAATATGCAATAAAATGTAGGCGGTTCCATTTAAAAAAATAAGGTTGACCTTGAAATGACCTTAAAGGACATGGTCAACATCAAAGTCAAGGTCATCATCTTACTCCTCGCTTGAAACCATACAACTTTGCTATTCGACATTTTTTCCAAAATGCATTCTAACTGAAGTTATTAGGGGGGTCCGATACTTTTCGATGACCCTGTATATCATTCCTTGGTAAAGTTTATTTATAGGAATTTCAAATCAGGAACAAAAATCTTTTATAGATAAAATTAATTCCTGTAATTAAGGGTGGTAATTAAATTATATAAGGTACATGTAAAACAAAAAATGAAAAGCATAAAAAAGGACTAAATTAATAATGTATAATTATATGGGAATATATTTAGAAACGGTATAGCTAATGTCACGAATTTATCGTTGCATCAGTAGAAATTTATGATTGATCACAATAATGAGACAGAACCATATATTTTTTTCTTAACTAACATTAACAGCAACTAATAATAACACTAGTTTACAGCAAAAAATTACTTTGGACCGGACTACGTGTCTTTTATAGATTTTTGGATGCTCAAAACAATGCCGCAAACGAAAAAATTCTAGCCCGTCGGATTTCCAAGATAATTAAGGTTTAATACTGAAAAAATAGCTTTTTTGTCATATTTGACATTTTTTAATAAAGGTGGTCAACGTTATCTTGAAATTTCGATTAAGAGTCATGAATGTATTGTGCATCCCCTATAAAATGCATTTTTTTTATTTCAATATCTTACTTTTTAGCCATGTCATGAACGATTAAAGATAGAAGCTATTTTGAATATGGTGACTCCAGCAGCGTCATATGTGTATGCGGATTAATTTCTTAGGGTCACATTTTGATAAATGTACCTTAATACTTTTATGCACAGAACTATGAGACTAATCCACTGGCGTAATAAAAATACATCGTTGCTTAAAAAAAAAATGCAATTAGTAATATGCAACTACATATCTTTCGTAAAACAACTCTCTCTCTCTCTTCTTTCTCTCCTCCTCTTTCTCCCCTCCTCTTTCTCTCCCCCTCCCCACTCTCTCTCTCTCTCTCTCTCTCTCTCTCTCTCTCTCTCTCTCTCTCTCTCTCTCTCTCTCACGTTGTTGTTGTTTTAAAATGATTTTAGCGTTACCGCATGCGCATAGGATACTGCCGCGATCCTCATATTCGAAATAGCTCTTATCTTTAATCGTTCATAACATGGCTAAAAAGTAAGGTATTGAAATAAAAAAAATGCATTTTATAGGGGATGAACAATACATTCATGACTCCTGATCGAAATTTCAAGATAACATTAACCGTCTTTATTAAAAAATGTCAAATATCGCAAAAAAAGCCATTTTTTAAGTATTAAACCTCAATTATCTTGGAAATCTGACGTGCTAGAATTTTTTCATTTGCGGCATCGTTTTCAGCATTTAAAAATCTATAAGAGACAAGTAGTCCGGTCCAAAGTAATTGAAAAAAAAAATTTTTTATAAACTAGTGTAATTGTCGTTATTAAGCAATAATTTGATTTTGTAGCAGTGAACATAGACCGTGCAAACGTTCAAAGAAATAAAGTATTTATTTTTATCTAAGAGATCAGTTGACCGATAATGTTGGTCCTTTATACCTTTAAAAAGATATATAACATAACGGTTTTTTTTAACATTAAAGATATGCGAGTAACGAATTCTTTGTAATTACGATAACTTAGATACCGGTTGTGTACGTCTATGGAAACATATTATTCGTTATAACATTTTTCTAAAAAACTAACACTTTGTTTGTAAAGATATGTAAAATTCGACATTGAATACACTGCCTAAATTCATTTTTGAAAAGAGAATGGGAAAAGACAGATTTTATTGTGGCTGATGCTGATTCCTGAGATATAAAAGAAGATTCGATATTGTCAAAGTGCATTTTTATATGTGTCATTACAAAGTTTAATGTAGGCTTGATGACAATTACACTGAAAATTAACTCGCATATTTGTAAAGATAAGTAAAATTCCACATTGAATGCACCGTCCGAAAGAAAAAAAATTAAAAAATAAAAATAAATGATAATACACTACTAAAAAAATTAAAGGATCACTTAAGTCCACCTCAAAAATAGGTCAAAATTCAGAAGAATGTAATTTTGTAAAAAATGATCATAACGAGATTTTTAAAAAAGCATTTTAAAGCTTGAAATCTCTACTGTCGAAATCGGTAATTGATATTTCGATATGATTGATTTTTTACGTAGCTATACGAACAAAAATGGGTATCCGTCAAATCTGAAAATTTTATACAAATTTTACAAAAGTCTATGGCATGAACTAAAAATCGCACACAAATGAGGTTCTAAACAGTCGAAAAAAAAAAATCGTACAACGTTTCATAAAAAAGCAAATTGAAGGTAAAGATTCACTCTTTCGACTGTTTAGAACCTCATTTGTATGCGATTTTTAGTTCATGCCATAGACTTTTGTAAAATTTGTATAAAATTTTCAGATTTGACGGATACCCATTTCTGTTCGTATAGCTACGTAAAAAATTAATCATATCGAAATATCAATTACCGATTTCGAAAGTAGAGATTTCAAGCTTTAAAATGCTTTTTTAAAAATCTCGTTATGATCATTTTTTACGAAATTACATTCTTCTCAATTTTGACCTATTTTTGAGGTGGACTTAAGTGATCCTTTAATTTTTTTGCGTAGTGTATATAAAAATAATGAAATAGAAAACGCATGAACGGTAGAGAGCCCTAATACATTAATCACTCAGTGAATATTTACCGCCGCGGTCATCGCATCATAAAACGTCTGTGAGTATATTATACTTTAAACGTTAAACAAGAACTATACGTTTACGTTACTCTGTGTGAAATTGATAAACAATATTGCTCGTCGATGATGCATTTGAGTCGTAGTATGAAGAACTTGGATTTCGAAACGTGCTTACTCGCAGTAGTAAGGTAAAATCAGGGATTACGGCATAGGCTACTAATATGAAATAGTAGTACATGGTGTACCAAGCATAAGACATAGTAGATATGTGAACATATCAATGTGTGTGATTCGAAGTTTGATGAATACGTAACTTTAAATATTCCTACATGTCATTGTACGATTCATGACGTTACTGATGGAACATACAGCGAAGCTCATCCTTCACATAGACGTTGTGGAATATATATTACTTCAATGTCATAACATGTAATTATGATATCTATATTGAAGTAAAATCGCACACACATAGAGGCGAAATTGAAATAACTCTTGATGCGAAAATAATAATTTTCAACGATACTTGGATATGTTGCTGGAAAATGTGAAATGGTAAGCACTAATTAGAGAGACTTATGGCGACATTACTGATTCAGTCAGTTGGTTCACTACATACGCTGAGGATTCA
>NW_017296082.1:10441-12779 GCF_001594075.2 Trachymyrmex cornetzi
TGGGGGGGGGTCACTACATATTTAAAAAAAGAGACTTATGATACATAAGTCTTATTACATAAGTCGCTCTGTGAATTGCTCCTACTACTAGAGAAGATTGCTTCTACTGTATCAGACAGTACCCTTGAAAACATCTCATTCTATGAACTATTACGTTTCAATTCAACAGGATGAGGCGTGCGAGAGACAGTAAGTTTATTCAAGTTTTATAAATTTTTTTGGTACGTTATGTGTTTTTTTCTAAGGTCTATACATGTTTTCTTTTTTCTACATCCCATCTTCTCATACATCTTCGAAACCTCGCTTACATCTTAATGAGGAAATATACATTAACATTGATAGCGTACAAGTTCCTAACATTGGAATCGTCGTGGGGCCTACGTCTCACGTACAAATTGAGATCGGTGACAATCGTTGTAACCGCATGATCCTGCCTCATGGTACATAGAAGGCGTTCATCGAGAGACGTGCAGATATTGAGCGATTAATGCAGGCAACAATCTCATCATGATCATCGTCATCATTATTGATTCAAGATCCGAATGTGGAACATGTTAAAATAGATAATACGAATAACATAAAATTAGCATTATATGGTACATACTTGTACATGAAACCAATAACTATGCTCTTCTTATTTGACCTTGAGCAATGTGTCGAGCATATTCTATGAAATGAGTCAATATACGCATGGTGTTAGTGAGAAATTCAAATATTTTGCATTGTTTTTAAGAGAAAATTGTATTACTAATAAACGCGATGATGCAAACATTTTGTACAGAATTTATGTTAAAAATTCTGCCATAGTATGTGAACTAACAGTCTATGGTTTAGATTATATTGTACATGCTGCATTACATGAAAAAATAAATATTCATTAAAAGTATATTCCTTTTTTAAACCCCTCCTTCTTTTCAATACAAGAGATAAAAACCAAGATTCATCGAAATCGATCGAACACAGTCTCGAAAAATCGTTCGCCATGACCGTACCAATGTTTGTGGATCTGCAAGGATTTATCGTTGGAAAGAAATTTATCGTGAAGGAAGTAGCGGTGTTAAAATAAGGAGCTATTCTCTCTCATTACATTTTTACATGTCCCATGCCATGGAGTCTCTTGACAAAATCAGAAAAGTATTGCGCTACCTGGCTGAGTGCTTATCACCATGGATTGCAATGGGAGGATGGGACGATCCCGTACAGCATGGTAAAACGTCTAATTACGATGGCTGTAATTGATGCGAAAGAATGTGACGATAATAAGGCCCTCGTATACGTTAAAGGACATGAAAGACGCGAATGGCTGGCTGATATACTCGATAGCGACAACTTGATCATTGAGACCTTGGATGCTGATTACAAAGATATAGATTCTTTACATAAACTAGATGTTGTCAATACTATGCGATGTGGAAAACATATTAAGAATTGTGCGTTACAAAATGAAATTAAAATACATAACTGGTGGTCACAACGCCAAAAAAAATGTATCAAGTTTAAAAAATAAAATATGTGATTTTTTTTTTAATACGTTTCTAAAATTTCTTTTCCCTTCCCTTCCTTTGTAATGTATGAACGTATGTATAGACTTATGTATGTATAAACGTATGTATAAATTTGTGTATGAACATATGTATAAACGTATGTACATATAAACGTATGTATAAACGTGTGTATAAACATATGTATGAACGTATGTATGTATGTATAAACGTATATACGTATGTATGTACGTATGAACGTATGTATAAACGTATATATAAACGTACCTATGTATGTATGTATAAACGTATGTATAAACGTATGTACGTATAAACGTATGTATAAACGTATGTACGTATAAACGTATGTATAAACGTATGTATGAACGTATGTATGTATGTATTTATAAACGTATGTATAAACGTATGTACTGTAACCGTGCTCGCGAGCAACAGCACAACTTCGTCGCGTGTTCTCGGTACTCAAAGTACGCAAAAGTATCTTCTCTCCCTCGGTAGCAGAATTTTGCGACAGCCAGGCAGTTCTTCGGCCAGAATTGTAATTCTTATTAATAAGTTGGGCGCCAGGCACGAGAGAGCGTGCCACTCTTGCCGAAATCTCCTTACCTTTGCCCGTAACCTATTCGCGACGGCAGGGAGTGGGTCGCAAAAGGTGTGGGAAATTTGTCGGAGGGCGAGAGAGAGATAGGCCACAAGAATAAACTACGTGAGAGCGTAATAATAAGAACAATTACATTTGAGAAAATGTGATAAAGTAGAATTAATTACATAGAGTACGCAATTACAAGTTTCTTCCGGAGCTCCGCTCCGCCGCTCTACTCGATACCCTCGGTACT
>NW_017296082.1:13101-13652 GCF_001594075.2 Trachymyrmex cornetzi
CGCAATTATAGCAAGCGTGCCTACGCGACGCGATACTAAACGATAACGCAATTACAATAATCGTCGTTACGTGACACGACGAGACTCGACAACGTGATTACTCTACGCGTTTCTATGCGACTCTACTATACTCGGAAACCGGAAGTGACTCCCCCGTGGCGAGAAGAACGAGCGCGATTCGGCCCTCGACTCTCTCCAAGACGACTCTAATTTTCACCAACTCAGCAATGAATCTTATTCCCCTTACTCTAACTCCCGAAACGCGACAGCTAAACGATCTCCTAGCTCGGGAGGATGGCACGTGGCTCGCGGTTCCGCGGCTCTACACGGCAACCATGGCGCCGATTCTAACGTTACGGTGCGAGCTGGCTTACGTGCGATCCACCCGGCGACGTACCCCGGTCGGCAGCCTTACAAATGACGACGCTCGTCTCACCTACGTCGCTTCCTTTGTCCTCTCGGCCTCCTCTCGTTGATCCTTTGGTAACTCTCGCGATCGTCCTTGTCGACAGCGACTTCGCACTTCCCTCACATGCTCCGCTCGCTTATCC
>NW_017296082.1:13703-14217 GCF_001594075.2 Trachymyrmex cornetzi
GCGGGGGGAGGTAGTCACGTTGATTGGCTTCCGCGTGTCACGGCATCCGCGCGTGCCGTGCAGGCTCGCGCAGCCTTGAATCCTCGCTCATGCGAGCGCGCAATGAAGATTCCTGTCAAGGGTGGCGTCCCTGTTCACGGCCCCTGCACTTCCTGGCCTGGCGGAGGAGATCGGGATGGATTTCCTTCCCGCTCGTCGGGTCCTTGGCTCCCGACGCGACGGCGTCCGTCCGGCCCCTCCAGGGCGGCCGGGAATTTTGGCCTCCTCCGGTGCTCTGCAAGGGGTGCATGGTGAAAGTATGGTTCCCCTTAATTTCGACAGCGGTTACAAGCAATGATATAAAATGGTACAACCTGCTAATTCGGGCTCCCGGATATGCGCCTGTCTCTTTGCTCTTCCTCCTTTCTCCTTCCAGTGCTGCCTTTCTTCGGTCTTCCTTCCAAGAGTGGCGGGTGAGACGGCACGATGATACAATGCAATCTCACAACTGCCGAGCGTGATCCGTGGCGCGTTT
>NW_017296082.1:14366-17214 GCF_001594075.2 Trachymyrmex cornetzi
GAGCCGGTAGGAAGCGCGAGTCCGCCGTCGACAAGTCCGCACAGTGACGGACAAAATGTCACGTCACAGTACGTATAAACATATGTATAAACGTATGTAGGAACGTATGTATAAACGTATGTATAAACGTATGTATGAACGTATGTATGAACGTATGTATAAACGTATGTATAAACGTATGTATAAACGGGGTGACACCCAGTTGGACACGAGCCACTCACAGCGCTTGAGACTACAAAGCTCCTAAGAACCGGTCGCTGTGATTGGTGGTGTCCAATCGAGACGTAGTCAATCGGGATCACCCCGTATAAACGTATGGATAAACGTACGTATAAACGTATGTATAAACGTATGTATAAACGTACGTATAAACGTATGTATGAACGTATGTACGTATAAATGTATGTATAAACGTATGTATAAACATATGTATAAACGTATGTATAAACGTATGTATGAACGTATGTATAAACGTATGTATAAACGTATGTACGTATAAACGTATGTACGTATAAACGTATGTACGTATACACGTATGTATAAACGTATGTACAAATGTATGTATAAACGTATGTACATATAAACGTATGTATAAAATTATGACAAAGAAAATACATAGAATGACATGATAAAACATGTTGCGACACCTTCGAAATTCTTGGAAAGAGTGGGACAGCCTGCCCCTTCTTCGAATTTGAAAGTATTACCATATATGTAAAAATTTACGAGGATGCGATCAATCTTGCGATACCCGCTTGTACGAATGGTTGAAAATGTACTTCGCCAAAGAGAGCAGCGCATCGAACGACGTGAAGAAGGAACATACGTGTAAATTTCAACGTTTTATACAATAAATAACGTTTTTTAAAATAAATAACGTTTTATACAATAAATAACGTTTTTTTCAATATTATACATATACACAGTATGGAGCGTCGCGCGGTGCGCTTACTGAGCAGACTTTACGACCTGACGAATACAGGCTACAAGTATTTGGAAATTGGAATCAACGTTAGTCCACCGAGTTACGTGGAGATCGCCCTGGGAGATCATCGCGGACACGAACTGTCGCTGGCTCTCGAAACATGGAAGGGTCTCTACGAGCAGCGATGGAATATTTACAAGATGCTGCGAAACGAATACAAGGACAATTTTATAAGCGTTGGACCGCTAACCGTCAGAGTTTGCACGCTGCAGAACAATGCTACGCTCGTACGACTCGATTCTTCATCCGTACGCATGATGATAACCGAAACGACCTTACACCGTATATTCGAGTTTGACGTGTGTATCGACGTAACGTTCGAACGATTAGTCCGACTCGTCGATACGGTCGATGTCAAATATACGCGATTATCCAATATCTGGTCCAAGAACTCTATACGCGATAGCGACGTCTTCAATAGATATCAGCTCGTCGATTGTGAACTATTAGCTCTAGTTTTTTAAATACGTACGAAAAATCGGTGTAATAAGATGTGAATAAAAATAAATTCATTCGCATCACTACAGGGTCATCGAAAAGTATCGGACCCCCCTAATATCTTCAGTTAGAATACATTTTGGAAAAAATGTTCAATAGCAAAGTTGTATGGTTACAAGCGAGGAGTAAGATGATGACCTTGACTTTGATCTTGACCACGTCCTTTAAGGTCATTTCAAGGTCAACCTTATTTTTTTAAATGGAACTGCCTACATTTTATTGCATATTTTTATAGCTTATCTCGAGAGCTTTCCAAAACACTATAAAAAAACACTTTTTCATTAAGTATTTTTTGAGTTATAAAGGTTTGAAATTAACAATTTGTTAAGTGGCGTGTGATTCCGGCCAGTTAAGGCAAGAGTGGCGTTTGGGTCCGGCCAGTTAAAACAAGAGTGGCGTGTGGGTCCGGCCAGTTAAGGCAAGAGTGGCGTGTGGATGCGGCCAGTTAAGGCAAGAGTGGCGTGTGGGTCCGGCCAGTTAAGGCAAGTGTGGCGTGTGGGTTCGGCCAGTTAAGGCAAAAGTGGCGTGTGGGTCCGGCCAGTTAAGACAAGAGTGGCGTGTGGGTCCGGCCAGTTAAGGCGAATTTCATTCCAATTGGTCAGCTTGGGCAAAATATTCAACTGTATCAAACAATTCACAAGAAATGTACAAATTGTTGTCCTTTTTGAGGTTTGGTGGTATACACTTTACTTTTCAAGTAACCCCACAAAAAAAAGTCAAGTGGGGCCAAGTCCGGAGACCGAAGTGGCCACTCAATATGACCCCTTCGCCCTATCCACCTGTCCTGAAAGACTTCATTCAATTATTGACGGACAATGACACCATAATGAGGTGGAGCTCCATCCTGTTGGAAATAAATTTCATCCATATTTCCACCAGCTATGTCTCGAATAGCTGGAAAAATTTGTTCGCGAAGCATGACTGTGTATACCTGTGTTGTCAAATTGCCTTCAATGAAGAAAGGGCCAACTGGTCTACCATCAAGAATACCAGTCCATATGTTAACTTTTTGTGGATATTTGATATGATTGTCTCTTTTCCAGTGAGGATTAACGTCACTCCAGTACCTACAATTGTGTCTATTTACATTTTCAGTCGGTTTAAATGTTGCCTCATCAGAGAAAACAACATTAAGTAATAGAGGATCGTCGACAATCATCTCCATCATAAGACGCATCACAAAATTCGATGCGTTTATCAAAATCGTCTTCGGACAACTCTTGGCACAAATGAAGTTTGTATGGATGCCATTTATTCAATTTCAAAATTTTACTGACAGATGCATGACCGATTTCGTGTTCTTGTGCAACGCGATTGATGGAAATATGGGGATTTTCAACGAAAGACTGTAAAACATCTAATGCC
>NW_017296082.1:17241-25173 GCF_001594075.2 Trachymyrmex cornetzi
GTCTACCAGATCTTGAGCGACTTTTAACGCTACCAATGTCCTCGAAACGTTGAATAGTACGGATTACAGTACTTTTAGAGATCCTATTATTTTCATTCAAAAAATTTTCATTAAATAATCGCGTTACTGTTTTACACTCTCTTTGTTGATCTCCCCATCCTCGCATCATTAACAGTGTTATTCGATCTTTTTCAGAAAGTTCCGCCTTTCTTAATTATAGCAAAGAAGAATTAATCAGGTAAGTGATAGGAAATTGATCTAAATAATCAAGTAGAGGAAAAACTAATTATTAAGTGTTGGTCCAACTATTGATTTGTTTATTTCAACCAGCACTAGCAATAAGCTCGTTGAGCAACTGAAAATCTAATAGATCAATTAATAATATTTACGAAAGTTTCTGGGCTATTGGAAACAAAAGTGAAGATGTTTGAGAAAATCAATTGAAGCGCAATGGTTTCTTTTGTTACAGAAAAAATTTTTGGGGCTGTTCGTTTTCGTCCACGAAGTAACTGCTGCTCGCTACGAAGACAGCACTGCATCAAAGATTAAAATCAGTGATCCGTATTGTTTGATCAAGAGCTCATACATTGGTGCCTACGAGAGTGAGAGAATAAAGATCTGCCCCGCCAACGTTTTCGGGCAGATTCCCTCTAACGCCTTCGGACATCACGCATTTGAGCAACTTCTCACGATCACCTTCGGGCAGTTTTTTGCCGTAGCTTACTAGCATAACCGCGTGAAGCCGTACGACTTTGCTATTGGACATTTTTCCAAAATGCATTCTTACTGAAAATATTAGGGGGATCCGACGCTTTTTGATTAATGTATTTTCTTTAAACCAATTAATTGTTCTCATTATTCCACGCACGAAAGTATTAAGGTTATGATTACTGAGAACTAAATAATGTTTTACAAGATATTTCATTTTGTGTCAAAAAATTGTTAACTTCACACCTTTATAACTCAAAAAGTACTTAATGAAGAAATGTTTTATTATAGTGTTTTGGAAAGCTCTCGAGATAAGCTATAAAAATATGCAATAAAATGTAGGGGGTTCTATTTAAAAAAGTAATGTTGACCTTGAAATGACCTTAAACGACATGGTCAAGATCAAAGTCAAGGTCATTATCTTACTCCTCGCTTGAACCCATACAACTTGGCTATTAGACATTTTCTCCAAAATGTATTCTGACTGAAGATATTAGGGGGGTCCGATACTTTTCGATGACCCTGTATTTGTATATGTACTTTATTTTATTATATACCCATCCGTCATATCCTTTGCACTAGTAAAAGAAAAATAACACAGCGTATTGTGAAAACTAAGTTATAAAAAGACAAAAGGAAAAAGAGATTCTCGTACTTTTATGGGCGGGTGGCGGCGGCCCACGTCGGCCGCGGCGGCGGCGGCCCGTAATGCATATTTGGGGTGGTGGCGGAGTCGCAGCAGCGACGAGGGGACCTTCTCCGCGCTCTAGCCACATAGAGTTAGAACTCACCTAATATACCTACTCTCAATAATTATGAAGCTTGGTTGTATTTAGGTATTTAAAATAATTAATAAACGTTGTTTCTATAAAAATTACATTATGCTATATCTTGGTCGAAAAACTGTTGGAGCATATACCCTTTGTAACACTTTTCGTTCTATAACTATTTGTTTTTGAATTGTTTTTTGTTCATGGCAATATTTCCTGTTTTGTGATGTTTTTTGTTGTATTGTACGTGACTGCAGTCCCCAAAATCTTACTGCCATTCTGCATGACTTCATACCACCAAAGAATCCCCGCGCTACGCTTCCCCTCGCCTACGAGTATCCCCCGCATCCCACGCTCCCCTCAGAGGACCCGAGTTAGAACCCGTCTAGTATACCTACTACGTAACGTTTCAGTTTGGCGAAAAAGAGAAGTTTGCGTTTGAATAACTTAAAAGCGTGTTAGCGAGCAAACCCATATTACGATTGTATAAGGTTGGTGCGTACACTGAGTTGTATACAGATGCGTCGAAGTACGCATATGGAACCATTTTGTTACAACTTGATAGCAAGGATAATGCGCTACATCCAATATATTATTCTAGTGGAACAACGGCGTCTGAGGAAAACTATATTAGTTATGAGCTAGAAGTACTTGCGATTATTAAGGTTGTAAAGAAATTTCGCATTTATCTTTTAGGTTTGTCCTTTACGATAGTACCCGATTGCAGGGCATTTAATTTGACTATGCGTAAGAAGGAAGTATGCGGGCGCGTGGCGAGATGGCATTAATATTAAAAGACTTCGAATATACTGTTGAACATCGTTCGGGCAAAAGCATGGTACATGTAGATACATTGAGTAGGAGTCTATTACCTATCATGTATATTAGTAGCTGAATGCAAGAATAGTTTAATCGCGTGCATATGCAGGAATCAACAGAAAGATTTAATTCTAGCAAACTTATCGAAATCGTTGAGACTAATGGAGTTGGTGGTTACGTGATCAAAGGAGGCTTATTATTCAAGGAGACTAAAGGAGGTCAACACCTGGTTGTACCGCATTTGATGCAATCGTAAATCATCCAACAGATGCATGAAAGAGGACATATTTCAGCGAGTAAAACAGTGCAGCTGGTTAAACGCGACTATTGGATTCAGAATTTAAAGGCAAAGACAGAAAGAGTTGTGTGAAACTGCGTCCCATGTATTTTAGCTGAGAGAAACCATGGCAGGAAGGACGGGCTGTTACATCCAATGGATTTTTTCCCGAATGGTGAAATACCGCTCGATGTTTATCATGTGGACCATTTCGTGCCGCTCTCTTCAACACATAAGAATTATCGACATGTTTTGGTAATAATAGATGCTTTTACCAAATTTGTATGGTTCTATGCGACGAAGACGACTAATGTGACTGAGGTGGTGAACTGTTTGAAGAAACAGTCTGTCATTTTCGGGAACCCGAAGAGAATTATCTCTGACCGTGGGTCAGCGTTCACATCGCACGAGTTCCAGGAATATTGCGAATTAGAAGGAATCGAATATTCTCTTACTACAACAGGTATGCCTAGAGCCAATGAGCAGGTGGAACGAGTAAATAGAACCATAATCCTTTTGTTAACCAAGATGTCAGTACCCAAACCCGCTGAATGGCACAAATATTTAAACGATGTTCAAAGATACTTAAACGCCCACATCGCAGTATCGAAACTACGCCCTTTCATCTGCTGTTCGGTACTCACGTAAGGGGCAAGGAAGACGTGACCGTGCGCGAGTTAGTTGATAAGGAGCTTATCAGTGCGTTTCAGCAGAATCGGGACGATTTGCGGGAGCAAGCCAAGGAACACATCCTGAGAGTTCAAGAAAAGAACAGGCGCGGATTCAACAAAAATAGGAAATAGGCTATTCTTTTCAGCTGTGACGAGTTGGTCGCGATGAAAAGGGCGCAACTGGGACTTGGCCAAAAGTTGGCTTCTAAATACCCAGGGCCCTACAAGATCGTTAAAGCTCTACGAAACGACCGCTATATTGTGCAAAAGGTGAGTGAACATGAAGGTCCTCAAGAGACATCCACAGCAGCGGAATATATAAAACCGTGGATTGAAGACGACAGTTCATTAAAGGACGACGAAAGCTCATCATCTGGAGACACTGGTAGTGTCTCGGCGCTAAGCTGCGCGAAGCGACACTGCCGTGCCTCCTTTACGCGAACCAACGAGTTGCGGCAGATCGAGATTATCGGATCTCAATAACGGCTGAACCGATCGCGTTCTATGTATGCTCAATCGATAGCCACCACACGGATTGTATGATAAAAGTGCTTTTATTTTTTTTCTACGTGCCCTACGAGCGGAAATATCGCGACGCAAAGTTCCGAACTGTTACTTTTCAGATCATCAGATTCAGATACGTCGTTATTATCATCATTGTCGTCGACCAGGAGAAAATGTCCATCTCGTTTTTTCGACACTAGAGGGCTTTTGACTTAACCTAGCGATGGCAGCATTGCACATTCGAACGTGATCAACTACGTATGACGGCTGTGATAATCAGCGATGGCAACATTGTCACATATACGATGTGACGTGTTAAATTAAAATTAATTAATTGAAATTAAAATTAATAAATGAATTAAAATAAAATACTAATTATAATTAAAATGAAATATCGAGATTGTTGTTGATGAAGATCTAAGTATTTACCGCGTCGAGAAAGAGGGTGTATAGATATTCAGGAATTAAGCGTCTAGGTGTTCGCGGTCGAGGAATTTAGCGTCTGGATGCTTGTCGTCGACGAAGTGGATGTCTAGGTCGAAGAAATGGGTGTCAAGGTGATCGCCATCGAGGAAGTGAGTGTCTAGGTGTTCGCTATTGGGGAAATGGGTATCTAGGTGTTCGCCGTCGAGGAAATGGGTGTCTAGGTGTTCGCCGTCGAGGAAGTGGGTGTCTAGGTGTTCGCTGTCAAAGAAGTTGGTGTCTAGGTGTTCGTCGTCGAGGAAATGAGTGTCTAGGTGTTCACTATTGAGGAAATGAGTGTCTAGGTGTTCGCCATGGAGGAAATGGGTGTCTAGGTGTTTGTCGTTGAAGAAGTGGTTGTCTAGGTGTTTTCTATATGTTCGCCGTCGAGGAAGTGGGTGTCTAGGTGTTCGCAATTGAGGAAATGGGTGTCTAGGGGTTCGCCGTCAAAGAAATGGGTGTCTAGGGGTTCGCCGTCAAAGAAATGGGTGTCTAGGGGTTCGCCGTCAAAGAAATGGGTGTCTAGGGGTTCGCCGTCAAAGAAATGGGTGTCTAGGGGTTCGCCGTCAAAGAAATGGGTGTCTAGGTGTTCGCCGTCGAGGAAGTGGGTGTCTAGGTGTCCGCCTTCGAGGAAATGGGTGTCTAGGTGTTCGCCGTCAAAGAAATGGGTGTCTAGATGTTTGCCGTCGAGGAAGTGGATGTTGCCGTTGAAGATTAAGTGTCTAGGTGTTCGCCTTCGAGGAAGTGGATGTCTAGGTGTTTATAGTCGAGGAACTGAGTGTCTATGTGTTCGCCGCCGAGGAAACGGGTGTCTAGGTATTGTCTGCATTCGCCGTCGAGAAAATGGGTGTCTAAGTGTTCGAGGAAATAAGTGTCTAGGATTTCGTTTGCCGTCGGAGAAATGAGTGTCGTGATCAATGCCATCAGTCGGCGGTCTAGGGCGATTGGTGTACAACAGCTTAATTCGACGTGTTTTTGTATGAAACGAAAGAATCGGCAGAAAAAGTGTCGCTCTGCCTCGTGTTGAATGTTCTTTATAGGATTGTACTGTAAATTAGCTGAACGCAGCATAAAATTTCAAGCATAAAATTATTCTTTTCAGATCCTGGTTAGAAGCCGTAAATAATGAGAAATGGTCTTGCTTTAAAACCGAAAAGTGATAGGGACAAAGAGAGTTTTAAGCCTCGCTTAAAATTAAAGTAACGTTGGTGCAACCAGACTTTAGATTACAAATAAGTTAGAGGAATAAAAAGATCTTATCAATTGGTAGCTGATATTATTTTAATTAAGAGCACATAGAGGTATAGTAATATACAAAAAATAGCCGAATATCGTAATGTACAAAATATTTAAGCTGGTGATGCGATGCAAGATTTTAAGGATCTTGGTGACAAACAGGAAATCGATATATCCGAAATGATTTCAAAATTGAATACGGATCAAAGAAGAGTATTTGATAGAGTCACTAATACCATAACATCAGGTAAATCACTACTACGATTGTATGTTAGTGGAGAAGGAGGTACTGGCAAAAGTTTTTTAATTAAAACATTCAAATGTTGGTTAGAACAAAATCTCAAGAAGGATACTGCCGTAGTAGCTCCTACTGGTATAGCAGCGTTTAATATAGACGGTTTGACAGTTCACAGATTATTGCAATTACCCGTTGAGCGTGGCCATACTCCTAAGTATAAACAATTAGCTAACCACGTTTTGAAAGTTTTACGAGCAGATCTTAAAGATGTTAGTCTTATTATAATTGACGAAGTGTCAATGATTTCTAATGTAGTTCTTATGTATATACACTTACAACTATCTGAAATATACGATACTACTGATTGTGATGATGGTTGGTTCGGTCAAAAGCACATTCTTTTATTTAGAGATCTGCTTCAGTTACCTCCTGTACATGAAGATTCTGCCTTTATACAATTAATAGCTGAGAACATTCATAAATATCTTGGTTCTTTAAGTGCTACTAATCTATGGACTTTGTTTGATTATGATGAACTGATAATCAATATGCGCCAGCAAGGAGACGGATCTTATCGTGAGTTACTTTCCAGAATTCGCGTTGGTTTATTAACACCATCTTATTATGATGTTCTTGAAAAAAGAAAAATATTTAAAAGTGATTCTTTTGAAACAAGATTAAGCAAATTATGTGATTTTATTAATAATTTATCATCTGATACTGTTTGTTTATTACCTACATGTGTAACGAATTAAACGCTGCAATGTTAAGTCGTATTACTTCAAAAGAAATACTTTTAATTGCTGAAGATACGATTGATTGTATTTCATATATGAAAAAAAAGTAACAAAGGTATTGCCAAATATTGATGATGATGATACTAGAACAACTGGACTTTCAAAACGAATTATAATTAAAATTGGAGCGAAAGTTATGATAAGACGTAATATTGATGCTAGTTTGGGTCTTGTAAATGGTACAATTGCTACAGTTGTATCAGTTATGCAGGATAAAACTATAGAAAAGATAAAAGTGCTTTTACTGTCCGGTTTAGAGTATTTTATTGAAAGAGTAAGTGTTAAGTTTCCATTGATGGATAGATTTACGTTATTAGAAAACAGTTTCCATTATGTTTGAGTTATGGTAATTACCATTCATAAAAGTCAAGGTTTGAGTTTACAAAATGTTATGGATCTAGGTAACAACGTATTTAGTCGCGGTCAGGGTTATGTTGCATTATCTCGAGTAACATCTCTCGATGGACTATATTTAATTAATTTTGATCCTTCATCCGTGTTTGCTAGTAAAAAAGCTATTATAGAATATAATCGATTGAAACGAATACATAATTCAGAATCAGAAATGATCACTATTTTAAAACAGCGTTATCGTAGAGTTAAAGATGTTTCGTGGACATTGTCAAAAATGATTTCCTCCGTTCAAGAATCGGGTCAAAAAGCTCCATTAAAAAGTACTGCTTGGACTATACGTGGTTTTCAAAATACAGACAAGGTTTCATGCTATGCGAATGCAGTGTTGCCATGTTTATTGAATTTAGATGTTTCCAGAAAGCTATTATTAAATTACAATAAACCTGATGTTTTAAATTTGTTTGCACATCGATGTGAACATGGAATGAATAATTTGAATACCTATGAAATACGGCAATCTTTAGGGGAATATTTTTCGGTTGCTATTAAACGAGATGCCTTAGAATTTCTTTGTACAAAATATGATTATATAAAAAATATGGTAGAATATCAAGTTACTTATTGTCGATGCAATTCGTGTGGTAATACGAAAGTTATTACTAATACTAATATTTTACTTTCAGTTCCTATTAACAATTTGAAGAAGAAAAGTTATAATCTGGATGATTTATTAAAAACTACGTTTTCATCACATTGGCGTCGGTCGTTTGATAAATTATGTGAACGTTGTGGAAGAAATGATATATTATTTAAAGATGAATTGATTTCGGTAAAAGAGGTACATATTATTCTATTAATATCTTTTATTTCAGAAAATGGTAAGTTAGTAAAGATACCACACAAATTTAGTTTACGTGCTGTTCAACAACGAAAATATTAATAGCTGGACAGATATACAAAGTTATGAATGCTATATTTCATTATGGTTCATGTCGAACAGGGTCATTATACAAGTATGTGTCGAGAAGGAACATCTTGGATCGAAATTGATGATGTGCAAGTTATATAAAAACAATGGCCTAGAGGTGCTAAAGAT
>NW_017296082.1:25513-25793 GCF_001594075.2 Trachymyrmex cornetzi
AGTTAAATTTTATAAATTCTATCAAGTTAAATTTTATTAAATTTTATAAATTCTATCAAGTTAAATTTTATTATTATAAGACGATGGGGGTGGTAATGGGATTTTTTAATTGAGTAATAGTAACTTTAATCGTATACAAATTTACCTTTTCAAAAAAAGGTAAAAAAAGCGCTAAGCGTGTGTGCTTCTCGTGTGGAAACCACTATTTGGGCCGGTTTCACCAACGTCATTACTTAATCGGCCGTGGAACTGATGACTAATTGCGTTTGCTGTTTTATGA
>NW_017296082.1:25856-26383 GCF_001594075.2 Trachymyrmex cornetzi
CCCCTTCAAAAATTATTATAATAATAACTTTAATTTTTTTCTTAATATTTATTTAATTCTAATGATATGTATCATTCGTATAAAAAAGATTCGATATCAAGAACTGGCGCCAAGTTAAATCCCACTTTTTTATACTATGCCAAATTAAATAAATAATAAATATTAATCTAACGGTATGTATTGTTTGTACGAACGATTTGATATCAACAACTGTGGCGCCAAGTTAAATTCTACCAAATAAAAAGTAAAACTCAAGTGATACTATCTTTATTATTTACTTAATCCAAATGGTACCATCTTTAATTTTTATGCAATGAAACCTAAGTATACGTATATTTATTGAAGAATCTTCCTATTCCAATCCAAATGGTTTAAATTCCTCTTAAATAAAATTATTATATCACAATTCATTCAAAGACATTTCCTCTTCCAACTATAAAGTAGTGGTTATTTAATTTTCCCTCAAAACATTATACAAAACATTATCACAAAATTACGTTACCTTGCTCAATTTAAGTGTTACCACA
>NW_017296083.1:0-273 GCF_001594075.2 Trachymyrmex cornetzi
TCAGAGGGAGCAACGTCTGGAGAATACGGTGGGTGGGATAAGACTTCCCATTTCAACGTTTCCAAGTATGTCTTGACCACTTTCGCAACATGGGATCGAGTCATCGCAACATTGTCATGCTGCAAAATCACTTTATCGTGTCTCTCGTTGTATTACGGCCGTTTGTTTTTCAATGCTCAAATGCATCAATTTCGTTCGATACCGATCGCCGTGATTGTTTCAGTCGGTTTTAACAGCTCATAATACATTACGTCGAGCTGGTCCCACCAAATA
>NW_017296084.1:0-205 GCF_001594075.2 Trachymyrmex cornetzi
AGCCGTATTTATTGGTTTCTTCGGGCTTACTTCTATTTTTGGTCTACGCGTTTGCTCCCGATTATCAGGTCGTCCATTTAACGACCAACATTCGCTTCGATTATGTCCCGCCATTTTGCAATACGAGCAAAATTTTTCGACAGCGTTAATTCCAGTCGGCTTCTCGGCACGCGGCAAAGAATATTTATTCGCGTAACGGCTCGTC
>NW_017296085.1:0-1789 GCF_001594075.2 Trachymyrmex cornetzi
GGGAAAGGTGATGGCGACTGTTTTTTGGGACAGTCATGGAATTGTGTTGATTGACTATCTTGAGAAAGATAAAACAATAACAGAGACGTACTACGTATCATTGTTTGACAAGTTGAAGGCAGAAATTGAAAAAAAACGACCGCATTTGAAAAAGAAGAAAGTACTGTTCCATCATGATAACGCACCGTTTCACACTTCAGCGGTCGCTATGGCAAAAATTCACGAATTGCGGTTCGAATTAATTGACCATCCACCGTATTCACCAGATCTAGCCCCCAGCGACTTTAATCATTGTTTGACAAGTTGAAGGCAGAAATTGAAAAAAAACGACCGCATTTGAAAAAGAAGAAAGTACTGTTCCATCATGATAACGCACCGTTTCACACTTCAGCGGTCGCTATGGCAAAAATTCACGAATTGCGGTTCGAATTAATTGACCATCCACCGTATTCACCAGATCTAGCCCCCAGCGACTTTCGTCTGTTTCCTAGGCTCAAAGTTTGGCTCGGAGGACAGAAATTTTCATCGAACGAGGAGGTCATCGCATCTGTAGACGCCTCTTTTGCAAAGCAAAACGTTCAGTATTATTTGAATGGATTAAAGGGGTGGGAGCATAGCTGGAAAAAATGTATCGACTCAAAAGGTCTATGTGGAAAAATCAAATTCAATTTGACCGAAAAATTACTTGTTTCTATGTTAGGCTCAAAACTTTTCAGACGACCTCGTATTTACGTGTTGGAATCCGATTCCAACACATCATGATAATTTCTCTTTGGACGATGCATTTGAGAAATTTTCTTAGCGGCGCAAGGCTCACGCGCAAGGCTCACGCGCAAGGCGCGTGGTGGAGAAAAGAAAGACGGCGCGCGAGCGCGATCGGCGGTAGCGCTATAGTATATGCGATCTATCGCTATAGTGACGTCTGCCTGTCAGCTGATTTCTGACAGGCGGACGTTACAGTATGTATAAATGAATTCTTTTTGCGTTACTTTTTATGCGCTTATCATTCCTTTTCTCATAAATTTATGTTGCGTAATATTATTGGAAGTGTGTTTAGTTGGATTATCCAGAATATGAGAAAATCTGTAAGGTAAATGTCCCAATGATTGAACGATTAAGGATACACATCCATTTATTAATATTTTCAATATATAAAAACGTGAAATATTCTTGAGAATTTCTATTTATCGTGTAAATTAATATTTTTACTATTTAAAAAGCATATATACAATTTTGATTAATTTTATTATACAGAAATATAATAAAATCTTGAATTATGTAAAAGTCCCAGTATTTAAACGATCAAAACGTACTTGTCCTAATGGTTGAACAAAGCTGACCCAGTGTTTGAACATCATGAGGTTATAACTATAAAAATGACTCTAAACCTTTTTATGAGCAATATATTTAAGAAATGTTTATTTTTAGCTTATAATATTGATTAGTAGGATTAAGTTAATTATAAGAATACCATATTTAAAATTTTATTTAATAAACAATATTATACAAATGAAAATCCATCGATCAAATTAAATACACACATGAAGGGATTATAGTAGCGTGTTCGTTTTTTTATAATTTATTTAACTTTCTATAAATTCGTTGGCCCTGAAAAGGGCCGTTTATGTCAAAAACTATATAATTCGTTCTCTATAAGAGATTGTCGGTCTTGTCTGAGTATATTTCTTAGATCCCCAGAGTCTTCTGCGTGAAAGATCAAGTGAGTAGGATCCAGGAGGCGAGTCTGGTGGTGTGTAGCTTGTTGGTGATCCTGGTGGTGTGTAGCTGG
>NW_017296085.1:2719-6751 GCF_001594075.2 Trachymyrmex cornetzi
AAAACTCTTGGAGTTTTAGCCATATCTTTGAAAATAAATACAGCCTTTTCACCGTGTCGTTTAACTTTTGGTTGAAATTGTGTAATTATCCGTTGGATTTGTCCAACGATGTCTTCAGGATGCCTTTCTTCTTTATTTTCTGTAAGAAATTGTCCTGGTAGTCGAAAAGTCTCTCCATAAACAAGCTCTGCTGGTGTAGTTTTGAGATCCTCCTTCCAGCAAGCTCTGATTCCTAACAAAATTATAGGTAAAATTTCAGTCCACGCTTCTGTTTGATGACACTTAATTGCTGCTTTAAGTTGTCGATGAAGACGCTCTACTAGTCCGTTAGCTGCAGGATGATAAGCTGTCGTCCTTATGTGAGCTGTGCCAGTTAATTGAGTTAACTTTTTAAATAGTTCAGACTCAAATTGCCGGCCTTGATCTGTAGTTATCCTAGCTGGTGTTCCAAACCTTGCAATCCAGTTTGCGAAAAGCTCTTTAACTACTGTTTCTGCTGAGATGTTCTCTATCGGAATTGCTTCTGGCCATCTGGTAAACCGATCTACAATAGTGAGACAGTATTTGTATCCATTTGAAATTGGAAGTGGACCAACAATATCTAGATGTATATGCTCGAATCTTTTTGAGGGAACAATGAAGTTTCCTAATGATGCTGCATTGTGTCTTGAAATCTTTGATTGTTGACACTGGATGCATGTCCTAGCCCATTTTCGACAATCTTGTTCAATGTGTGGCCATATAAATCGCTGAGTTACCATTTTAACCGATGTCTTGATTCCCGGGTGTGACAAACCATGCAGGGACTTGAAAACCTGCTTCCGAAATGATTTTGTCACGAAGGGTCGTGTTATCGGTGTTGAGGTCTCGCAATAGAGTTTCCTGGTTGATCCTGGGATTAGAACTTGAGTTAGCTTTAACCCTCTGTTAGCTTTAATTATCTCTTGTATTTCTTGATCACTTTCTTGATCTTTTGCAAGATCTTCAAAATTTATTGCTTCATGAATGGCTTCAATTCTTGATAATGTGTCAGCTACAATATTTTCTTTTCCAGAAACATGGCGAATGTCAGATGAGAACTGGCCAATGTATTCAAGGTGTCGAGTTTGTCTTGGTGAGCTTCGTAAGGGATCTTGATTGAATGCATAAATCAATGGTTTGTGGTCCGTGTAAATGGTGAATTCTCTTCCTTCAAGAAGATGTCGAAAATGTTTGACTGCTATGTAGATCGCAAGAAGTTCTCTGTCAAATGGGCTGTACTTTATTTGTGCATTACTAAGTTTTTTACTAAGGAACGCCAAAGGTTGCCATTCTTCTTCGACACGCTGATGAATTACTGCTCCAATTGCTGTATCTGATGCGTCTGTCGTTAAAGTTATTTCAGTCTTTGTGTTAGGATGTGCCAAGATTGTTGCTCTGGACAAACTATTTTTGCAGTTTAAGAAAGCCTGCTCCATATCCGTAGTCCAGTCTACAGGCTTCTTTCCTTTATTTTTAGGTCCTTTGAGAGCATCATTTAGACGAGCTTGGTCTTTGGCTGCCCCTGGAATGAATCTTCTATAGAAATTTAGCATTCCAAGGAATTGTCGTAACTGCTTGACTGTATCTGGTTTTGGAAAGTTTTGAATGGCTTCAACTTTTTCTGGCAAAGGTTGCGTTCCGTCTTCGGTTACAAGGTATCCAAGGAATTTAACCTGTTGCGCTCCAAAAGTACATTTTGCTGGGTTGATTCGAACACCATATTCATCCAATCGAGTGAATAATTGTCTCAGGTGCTCCTTATGTTCCTCAACTGAAGCTGATGCTATAATGATATCATCTATATAGGCGTAGCAGAAGTCTAATCCATGAAGTACCTCGTTGATAAAGCGTTGAAAAGTTTGTGCGGCGTTGCGAAGCCCAAAAGGCATGAAGCAATATTCGAAGAGGCCGAATGGAGTTGTGATTGCTGTTTTTGGAATGTCTTCTGGATTCATAGGTATTTGATTATACGCTCGAACCAAGTCTATTGTCGTGTAGATCCGCTTCCCATACAAAGAGTGTGAAAAATCTTCTATATGTGGAATTGGGTAACGATCTGGAACTGTCCGCGTATTTAGTCTACGATAATCTCCGCAAGGTCTCCAGGCTCCCTCTTTTTTAGGTACCATGTGAAGCGGTGCTGACCAAGGACTTTTTGAAGGTCGAATGACTCCTTCTTGTAATAGCAAATCAAACTCTGCTTTAGCTGCTTTAAGTCTGTCTGGTGCGAGACGTCGTGGTCGACAAGCTTCTGGCTGACCTGATGTTGTCTTGATGTAATGTAATGTACTATGCTTGATTTCCCTGTGATTTCCAGGTGGTTGCGTTATTTTCGGAAATTCTGCCAGAACTTTGTGAAATGTTGATTCACCATAAACTGTTTTTATGGAGAAAATTCCACTAGAATTGACCACTCCTGGAGTTGAAAATCCTGTCTTTCCATCAAGTAGTTTTTGTTCTCTTACATCTGGAAGCAAATGATACTTTGACAAGAAATCTGATCCTATAATTGGTTGATCAACATTGGCGATGATGAATCTCCACGGAAATGTCCTTCTTAATCCGAAGTCTGGTTGAAGTGTTTTCATTCCGTACGTTGCTATTGCTGAACCATTGGCTGCAAATAACTGATACTGCTGTGCCGGTAATTGTTCTTGTACCATGGAGAGTGGGAAGACGCTAACATCTGAGCCGGTATCTATCAGGAATCTGACTTTTAAAGTGCGGTCCATCATAAATAAGCGACATGGTTTAGGGCCTTCGTCACTTGTCGCCATTAATGACTGCCCTCCGAGTTTTTTGTTGTTTTGAAAGAGCAGGGTTGAGTACATTTTCGTGCTTCTTCTTTGAATCGGCGATGGTAGTAGCATATACCCTCTTTTTGATTGGATTTTTCTTGTTTGAAACGACTTCTTGATCGTTGACTTCTTGATCGATTTGAGCGAAGTACTTTTGTCATCTGCGTTGAAAGTGCCGCAACCTGCTTAGTGAGTGTTAAAATCTTCTCCTCCAAAGCATTCTGCGTAGATTCAGCAGAAGGTACTGAAGTTGCAAGTACGAGTGCCTTACTATTATTCACTTCGTGTATTCGATCTGCTTGCTCTGCGATATCTTCTAATCTGTCCTCACTTCTCGTTGCTAAAATTGCCTGCATTTGAGAAGGAAGTCGTCCAAGCCATAGCGTGCGAAGGAGTTCTTTTGAAACAGCTGTGCCTGCCAACGTGCTAAGGTGTCGCAAGAACTGAGATGGTTTTCGGTCACCAAGTTCTTCTCGTTCCAGCAACTGACGAATCCGCTGATTTTGAGAGTCAGTAAGCCTTTGAATCAACGCCTTTTTCAATGCCACATATTTCGAGTGAGTTGGAGGTTGTGTGATGATGTCTTTAATTTCCCTCGCTTGTTTTGGTTCAATTCGTGAAAGAGCGTAGGCGAACTTTGCGTTGTCATCAGTAACTTTACAGAGAGCGAATTGTCCCTCAAGCTGCATGAACCAAATCTCCGGTTCCTCTGGCCAAAAGGGGGGAATCCTGACTGTTAACCTTGTTTGATTCTCGTCTTCTTCCTCGGCGGTTTGTGCACTGCCAGACGCCTTCGGCATGTTGTTCGTATTGATTTCTACGTTGGAATCTTCAACTTCGATGAACTCGTCCTGATCAGAGTCTTTGCCGTGTTTGGAGTTAATTCCTCCTATTTTCAGACGTCGGGGTCACCAAATGAAGGGATTATAGTAGCGTGTTCGTTTTTTATAATTTATTTAACTTTCTATAAATTCGTTGGTCCTGAAAAGGACCGTTTTTATGTTTACAATTTATGTGGCCCTGAAAAGGGCCGTTTATGTCAAAAACTATATAATTCGTTCTCTATAAGAGATTGTCGGTCTTGTCTGAGTATATTTCTTAGGTCCCCAGAGTCTTCTGCGTGAAAGATCAAGTGAGTAGGATCCAGGAGGCGAGTCTGGTGGTGTGTAGCTTGTTGGTGATCCTGGTGGTGTGTAGCTGGCTGGTGATCCTG
>NW_017296085.1:7318-21297 GCF_001594075.2 Trachymyrmex cornetzi
AAACAAATGCATCCGCATGAAGTTTGCTTCGTTCGAGTTATTTGAAATATGTATGTGGTGTCAAATAGACCGCCACACACAATAACACAATGCAGGAAAACTTAATATAAAATATTAATTCAAGTTACTAAATCTTTTCTACACTAGAAAAATTATATACCAGATCGATTTTTCAATTTTATCCAATATAAAAAGAAACCTCCATTTTGTATTTCAACACTGTTTGATCCATTTAGCACTGCTTTAAAACTTTGTTATATGTTATTATCTAAATGCCTTTCAAAAAATTGTAAATATGTTTGGTATTCCATTTGATCGTTATTCAAAATATTTGTGGCATTGCTTTCTTGTTCGCCTTGTATATTTTTTTCCAAAATATTGTAATTTACTGCATCAATCGATGATAGTCGGGTAAATGGCCATAGTTTTTTAAAATGCAAAAAACATACATTTATTTTTGTTACTTTTTAACAATATTTGGGATATTACTTTCGGGAGGGCTCCAATTGCACACATCGCATATTGCACACATATATCACTGATTGGCCAATTTAAAAATAAAATAATCTCATTGGCAAAACAGTGAAAAATTACTAGGCACCAGTTGATATGAGTGGTGTGTACAATCAGAACTGTAGGCAAACAGGATCCTTCCGTTACTTTCACTGAAGCTTAAAGTAACAAATACTATCGAAATTAAAGAGAAAATACTTAACAGAACTTTAATTTTATCAAAATATTACAAAGTATGCATTGGCCATCTTATCTGATTTTTAGGGAAAAGATGGCCATGTGTGTGATATTAAGAAATATAGCCATAATATTTATAAATAAATAGTGAAAATAAAAGTATTAATTATAGATCACTTTGCAATTTACGTACTTTTATTGTGTATGTAATGTTGATTATGGCAGCTTAACTGTAATTTATTACACATTATAACATTTTTTAGCAGACACGTGCAAAACTTTGCAGATAGTCGAAAGAAAAAATACTACATAATATTTATAATACCGTTATTTTGAATAGTGTACTCATATGAACTACCGTAAATATTGATTATCTTTAAGAATGACTATAAAAATGCACTATTTATCAATTATTGGAGAAATTATGGCCTATGGCCATCTTTTCCGTATGGTCATAATACCCTAGTTTACCCTAAACCACAAGCTTTAATATTTTTTATGGTTTCTGTTAAATTAATAGAATCTAGTGCTGTTTCTAATAAAGGAGCAAATTTTTCTCTTCTGAAACGTTTACCTCCATTTTCGAATCACCAGTTATTAATCGCTTTCTTCCAAGCATTTTTAAGTGAATAAAATACAGCAACGTCTAGTAGTTGTAAAATATGAGTAGCATTAGGATATAATGCAATTAATTCGATTTTTACTTCCCGACAAAATTCAATCACTGGCAACGTCAAATGGGATGAATGTCCATTGACATATAAAATGACTGGAAATTTAATATTATTTTTTACAAGCCATGGATGAAAACAATTTAAAATATACTCATAAAACGATTCCGCAATCATCCATCCTTTCTCTGATAATCCAATATGTCAGTCTTTTGGAAAAACACTGGATACACTGTATGATACTCGTTTGTACCAATACATTATCATGGGTGGAACCATAGATCCTACTGCATTTACTATGAATAGTGTAATAAGGCTTTCTTTCTCATCTGCATTGACTATCTTGTACACAGATTTAGATCCTTTTCTAACGATAGCCTGGTCTGGTTTTGGACACAAAAGGAATGCGCTGTCATCACAATTGAACATTTTAGAAGGATGAATGTTCAATAAATTAAATGTGGATGGACTTCGTTGAACCAATTACGTATTTCTTTCTCTGTTACTGAAGCACGAGTATGTGTTAAATTTTGAGCAACTCTTGATACTAGTTGAGGATGACGACGAAGAAATCCTTCGTGCTAGATCTATCATTAGTAAAAGGTGTTTTTCTGTCTAGTTTAATAACATATTGTCGAACACTATCCAATAATTGAGTTTTTGTTATTGGAAATCCACGTTCAGCAAGAAAAAAGATCCATTCAACTAATCGGCTTTCTTCCTCATTTGTTCCAAATTCGACAATAGCGACATCTTTCATTCATTTCTTATACTTATTATATATCGTTGTGTCTCGCTCAAACGCATTCATCTGTGCTTATCTAACATATTGCAACGCCATCTTTTAGAAAGAGATCAACTAAAATACTGCTTGGTTTCATGGCTAAACAATCTAAACTATCGTACATACACACATCGTCGATTTCTCACGCGCTAGACATACAATTTCGTAGAATGCAATTATCCTTTTATTTAGGCGTCAAAACTCAATTCTAAAGATATGACTGTATTCGTCTTTTTTTCTACATATGTCCCTGCCCTAATTTCGAGCATATAACGTGCATATAATTTTTTCACGAAGTAAATGTTTGGTGAGCTGATAGCACATGGGTACAGAAATCTGTAATTTATTATTTTTCTCAGCTTTGGACACAAAACACACCAGGAGCAGGTACATTAGCACGGATATTTAAATCGTGGAGAAGGAATTCTCTGCAACTAATTCGTAGAATATTGCATTTAATATAAACGCTTGCTTTATCGGTAAAAAAGAAGACTCCAGCATCCCCTTAAGAAGTAAACTGCGTGCCTTAGCTAGATCACTAAGAAACCGCTGAGAGTATGAATAAAAGTAGACGGCCACTATAAAAATATTTTTTTCTTATAAATCTTTTTTTCTTCAAATCTTTGTTTCTTAAATAAATATTAAAAAATGTAAATTTTATATATTAATATATTTTGTAATTACTTATGTATAGAGAGCTTAATAATTATAAATATTTATTGCATTGTTCATACATTAGGACGCGTGCAACCATTGGGACATTTACCTTATGCACATGGCACGAATTCTTTATTTCCCCAAAAATAGCCAAAAAAAGGCCAAAAATAGAAGCAAAAGCTATTAATCTTTCTTCTCAACTAGTATCCACAGTATTTTACAATTTTTGCAGTATTCTGTTTACCATTAATTAAACCAGATTTGCGAAAACATTTTATTTTTTACTACGTTTCTCAGTTCGTTTCCGTCGCACAAAATTCGTTTCTTAATTATCTACTTATTCTACTTGCTCGCGTACACGTACAAGAGACCGTGATCTAAGCGAAACTTTACGAAAAGAACTAGTTCAGAACAGAATGTTCGGAAATCATAGAGATTTCTAATTGTTCTACCCGTCATGATTGTCCCACTTCCGCTTTTTTTTTAATTTTGTATTAAGTTATAAGCATTTCAAAAGTTTCCGTTACGAGTTCGTTTGCTATTCACCCTTCTGTCCGTCACAGTGTGAGAAAAACACTCCGGAAAAGGGCGGCACCTGCAATGCAAGTATCTACCGATGTAACGGGTGTCCTGATAATTCCGCATGTATTTGAATAGTTAAAAAAGAGTGATTGATGTTCGTACTAGTAATTGCTTTTGCTTCTGATTAAAAAAAGACTACAAAGTTCAAATTATATCATAAGAAGAAATGCAATAATTAATTTTCATTATGCATAGTGTATAAAACCACTTAGAAAACAAGTCAATCTTTCTAGTAATTCTTTTGTGAAGCCTGAGGAAATTTCTACGAGGAAACGTAATGATAAAAGTGGTGTGTTACTTAATATTAGTATATAATTTATATATACAACATGATTAAGTAGTGCACGTTGACCAATGAATTTTTATCACGTTTTATGAAAATTATACGTGCAAATAAAGTTAACTTTTAATTAGATTTCGTTCTTTTAATATAAGTTAACAACATTATAGTAGAATTTCAATAAAATCGGAGGATTTGACGAGTAGAAATTAGTAGAAATCAAACATCATAAAAATATCCGAATTGATATTAATAAACATTAGAATTTGTCTTCTTTACTTTGCTTTAAATTGAGTAATTATTTACATTTTAAATTTCTTTTAAAATATTGCGCAGCTCTTTAAATTCGTATTTGTTTAATTTCCCACATATTTTTATTTCACTACGCTTATTGTAATTAAAAAAAGAGGAATTTTTAATAAAAAATTCTGAAAGAAAACATAGTTTAAAGTAAATAAAAATATTTTTCTATTGTAAGGATATCTCAAATAGTCGACTTTGTTTTAAAGATCGATGTTAGAAAATTATTATACCACATAAAGGTTTAAAAATATACGACTCTTAAACTTTTTGTATGCATGTGAAAAGCAACATATTAATGCCAGTCTCGTAATACGCTCCTGAGTCTAACGAAATTCGAACTCACCTGCCCCGATGTCATGCTCGGATGCTTAACACAACACATCTGTTACGAACCTTCCTTTCAGTCTGTGTTCTTCCTCTATGTTGTGAGGAGTTTTTGCGTGAGAAGTAGCGCATTTGGCAAAAAATGTGTCTTACAATCGTTCCACAAATTCTACACGAAAGTTTTGAAAATCTTCATGTGGCCGGGAAATTATAAAACGTCGTTTAATAAATTTTTATGGTGGAAAGAAAAATCGTTGTTACCGCAATGTGACGTTAATTTGACGAGTTCAGCGTGAGAAGTATCATATTCCGTGATTAATTGAGAGAGAGACGTCAATATATTTTCCTTTAACAGTTTTGCTGATAGAAAAACTCTACCTCCATTTTATGGTTTTCCATGACATTTTTCAGTGTCCCGACACAACACGAAATTGCATTGCTGTACTGCAAATCGAAAACGAAATAACATTCGGTTTCGTGAAAAGCGAAGTTACTTTCAATCGGACATGATGAAGTTATGAAATCATTCTGATGTGATAAAGTACGATCGGACGGCATATCAATTAGATTCAGTTAGGAATATGTATGTATACATATATATATAATAAATATATATTATAAATAGAAATTATAGTAATAGAGCGATATAAAAAACTGGTCAAAGTTGATCGGAAGTGACAGTCAAATTATTCATTACGTCGCAAAAACTATTTCGCCGTTAAACATCAAAATCACATTGCACATATAACATAAATTATACTATGTGAGCGTATATATACATATATACATATATATATATGTACATGAGGCACGGAATATCAATAATGATCTTTATGAAATCGTAATGAACATAGTATATTTTATATTATATGTGCAATGTGATTTTGATGTTCGACGGCGAAAAAATTTTTGCAACGTAATGAATAATTTGACTGTCACTTCCGATCAACTTCGTCCAGTTTTTTATATCGCTCATCACTATAATTTCCACTTATAATTATCACAAAACGGACATCGATAATAGTGCAAAATGATAAAATAAAGAACGTTTGTGGTTTCCATAGTTTATTAATTATCAGGCGGGAAATTAAACAATTTAATTCGCCGATACGTGGCGATACACAGATATTGCTCCAGTTTTAAATTCTTATCGCCGAATAGGTGTTTTTCTCTCATTGGGGATATAGAAGCGAGCAGTTGGACTCACAAAATGGATTTTGAATGAAGTTTTACAAGGTAAATGAAAATGCTGACCCATGTAATTTTCAAGCTATCATTTATTGTATTTAATTGTGAAATATTCTGATTTTTATTTCATCAAATATTATGTATTTACAGTAGTATCAATATCACATCGGGTACATACATATCTACATTCATAGTATATACGTACATACACACACACACATACACACACGCACGCACGCATACACGCACGCACGCACGCACGCACGCACACACGCACACACGCACACACGCACACACGCACACACGCACACACGCACACATACATACATACATAAACATATATATCGAAGTCATCGGCTCACCTTGTATAAAAGAGTCTACAGAGCGGTTAGACTGGCAAGTGGAAAATTGACATTAAATAAAAAAATACGGTTTTGTAGATGTTCAAAAAACTGTGGCTACGTTTCTGTAATTGAAATTTAAACGCATTATACAAGGAAAAAATGTATACAGACAAATAGGATGCTGCACATAATTAAAATATGACAACTTATTCCCTTTTTTTCACAATGTCGCGGTGCTTATCTATTTCCGATGCAGTTAATTATGTTAAATCCAATTATTGATTTGTCTTTATGAAGCGCGAAGCGATATCAACTCTCCGATCGAATATCTATTTAACAGATTTTCATTGAAATTTATGTTCAAATTCGAAAAGTTTCTAAAGGTCGGTATTCAAAGTGGATTCTTATATTTGAGGCTGTCTTCAGTACAGACTTAAGATGCTATAAGCCAATCAGAGAGCCGTATTAGCACAGATATTGCTCCAATTTTTAAAACATTTCTTAAGACGGTCTTAAAATAAGAACCGATTATGAATACCGGCCAAAGACCCATTCGAAAAATATTTGTGAGGAAATCCAAAGCGTTCACACATTTATTCTTATGATCATATACTAACGAGAATGAATCAATAACTTTATTTTATAACAGAATTTATATATAGATCCTTTTTTTAAGTAACACTGCATTAATATATATCATATCTATAAAAATATAATGATTAGTGCATTATACATTAATATGAAACATACGCCAAGTATCTTTTTGCATTACATAAATAAAATGCTTTAATACGCAAAACCCACGGAAGTATAATAGAAACTTGTTTTACCTGCAGTTATTGTATCAGATTTTGCAGATAATCTATGACATAATTTAAAAAATTTAAAAGCATAGACAATAGGAACAGGAATAACAGACCTCAATCTACCAGAAACCGTGTATTCTGGTATTTACGGTCTCTAATAAATTGAAATTTGTTAAAGAAGTGAGAAAGAAGGTCGAACGACTTCACTTGTGCGCGTACAATAAGAGAGTACTGACCGAGTTTAACTTGTGATTTGTCTTGCATTTATTACTTTTATGTACAAGCATTATATTAGAAATAATAAACAGTTTTTGTTTGTTTGTTATCAAACTTAATAGTGTGCTCTTCAATTAAAGTACAACAGATCGACACTATGATTGACCAATTTCATAATTACGAATTAAGAGGATGTTCGAATGACAAAATTGTCGGGATATTCCAAATCGAAATAAATCTCCGAATTTACTGAACAGAATCGGAAGTCCTCTTACATGTAGGATTAAAGTCGACATAAAATTGGGAGGTGCTGCAGTGGACTTTACTAAAATCGAAAAAAAAGTTAAAAACTTACGTTTTCTCAACTCGTGCAGCTGTTAACTGGCGTAGATGTTTCTTTAATATAAAAATTTTATAGCTCGTATAAACAAAACGACAATTCAGCACCCAGCTCTACGTGCACAAACAATACTGAGTTTACGAAACTAACAAGATTAAAAGTTTAAAAGGAAAGATTTATATCAATCTGCAAATAACGTATATTCGAATACTGAGCGAAGACGCGGAATAACAAGCAATAATTGTGTCTAGCAGTAAGTATTCGATCTTGCGAGAGAGAGAGAGAGAGAGAGAGAAAGAGAGAGAGAGAGAGAGAGAGAGAGGGGGGGGGGGGGGGAGGGGGGGGGGGGGAGAGAGAACATCCTGGGGATGTCTTTAGGATGTTCAAAGGACATACGGACGTCCTTCGGACGTCCTCAGGACGTCCCATGGAGGTTTGTGCTGTTAGAGGATTGATGTATTCGTTTGAGTGTGACAGAACGACAACGTAAGAAGTGAACTAAAGATGTCACTATTATTGACATTTTTATTTGGAATTTAAAAAATCTGTATTATATCAACATCGATCAAGTTCGATGGTATAGTGTTAGAAGTATAGATGGTCCAATTCATCTTCTCGAGCTGTGAATATTTTGGGATAATTTGAAAGACTGCCACTAGAGAGTGTGTGAGAGTCAAGAACTTAGAGTGGGTATAAAGAAAGTGGCATCAATGCATGTACCTAACGCTAATTGGCTCCGCCATTAAGTGTTCTTGCTATTAGTTAGAAAGAAGAGAGCATTAAAGAAAAAAGAGGTTAACTCGAGGAATTGCGTTATATAGATACCCTAGATATAGGACACAAAATGGCGACTTCCGGTTAATTAGCGTCACTCTCTTTATACGCACTCTACAAGAACTATTCACCGTCTCACTCGCTCTCGTTGTGCAGTTATGATTGCGTTCTATTTAACGCTCGCAGCGTATACCAGTATTGTTTGTTCTTATTTAACACTTGATAAATAACAAGAATGAAATGATTTCTCAAGTGTTGTGAGCGTTAAATGCTAGCCTATATATGGCTTATGTTTTCAACACAATATTGAACCGCAGAAATATTTATTTATTAGAACTTTTTATTGATGTATCTTTAATGTCACTCTTCTCGAAAATTTAGGGCTATCAATATAGACCGAGTTATCTCTATACCCCAATGCCCGGATCTACCCGAATACCCGAGTAACGACCTTATTACCCAATTTACAATTTGTAAAAAAAAAATTTCTCAAATTTACAATTTGAAGGTAACTTTATAGAAATATTTTCTAAGTTACTGATATTTACGAAGATATAAAAGTATAAATATAATAAACCAAAGAAAATGCATATAATATGCATGATCTGGAGACACTCGTAGTGTCTCGGCGCTAAGCTGCGCGAAGCAACACTGCCGTGCCTCCTCTACGCGAATCGACGAGTTGCGATAGATTGAGATTATCGGATCTCAATAACGGCTGAACCGATCGCGTTCTATGTATGCTCAATCGATAGCCACCACACGGATTGTATGATAAAAGTGCTTTTATTTTTTTTCTACGTGCCCTACGAGTGGAGATATTGCGACATAAAGTTATAAATGTTTGATTTTGATCTGATTTTAAGATACGTCGTTATTGTCATCATTATTGTCATCGTCGTCGACCAGGAAAAATGTACGTCTCGTTTTTTCGATAATAGATGGCTTTTGACTTAACAAAGCGATGGCAGTATTGCACATTCGAACGTGATCAACCACGAATGACGGTTGTGATAATCAGCGATGGCAACATTGTCACATATACGATGTGACGTGTTATAATTAATTACTTGAAATTAAAATTATTAAAATGAATTAAAATAAAATATTAATTATAAGTAAAATGAAATATCGAGATTGTCGTTGAAGATCTAGGTATTTACCGTGTCGAGGAAGAGGGTGTATAGATATTCAGGAATTAAGCGTCTAGGTGTTTGCTGTCGAGGAAAAGAGTGTCTAGGTGTTCGCCGTCGAGGAAATGGATGTCTAGGTGTTCGCCATCGAGAATATGAGTGTCTAGGTAATCGCCGTCGAGGAAGTGGTTGTCTAGGTATTCGCCTTCAAGGAAGTGGGTGTCAAGGTGTTCGCCTTCAAGAAAGTGGGTGTGTAGGTGTTTGTCTTCGAGGAAATGGGTGTCTAGGTGTTCGCCGTCCCATTCTGACAGGTGTGACTCTAGATAGCAAGAGGCAAATGTGGCATTTAGTATTAACCGTTAAACTATTCAGGTTAGAAAATTTGTCACATCGATGGAACAGAGGAACACGTATGAACACGTAAGAGAGGCTGGAATAAATATTTATTTCACAAATTCTCTGCTGTAAAACACATTTTCCGGTGTAAGAATACAAATTATTTTATATTCTAGTAGTTTATTTCAATCAATGTTATCTTATAAAATTTGTAATAACTACTTTTATTGCAATATTCTTTCGTACGCAGGTTTAAGAAAGTGTCTGCAATGCAGTAGAAAGCGTGTATAAAAGAGAAATGTCGTATTAACGTGTTCTCACTCATCAGCTGATAATCCATTCAAAAATACTCATTGCGTACTCGTGTATACTCACTATCGTTCTTTCATGATACACTGCGAGTGCTTGCGAGTGCAAGAAACGAGCGAGAACGGGCTAAAAACGGGCTAAAAAAGGTCCATATGAGGTCTAAAAACGATGAAAAATTTTTATAAGGGGAGACAGGAACCCCGTGGTCCGTTACTTCCACAGTAGGTAACGACTCCAAATCCCTTCTGCTGTGTGTGTGCGTGCAAATATGTGTTGCATGCACACGCACGCACGTACACATTCCTTCCCACATGCACTGTTATCCAACGTGCCTGCGCAAAGTCTTTCGCACGTCCTTGTCGTGAGCCCTACTCTACTGCGAAATCTCAATGTTTAAATGATCATAACTCTGCGAAAAAAAATCACAGAGACCTGGGACACCACGCTTTGTTCTCGTCTTGGAAGGCCCTTTCAAACGAGCCCTCACTCGATTCCACGTGCAATTAAAATTTTTCCGTCCCCTTTATCCCCCCCCCCCCACCCCCCAAAAAAAAACCTCCCCGGGAGGGGTGATTAAATAATAGATTTTATGATGCCATTTGCATTCCTATAAACTTCAATCCTCAATCTCGAACCGTTCAGAAGTTATTTATGTGTCCCGGTACTTTTTCCTCACCCTGTACACATATATATATATATTGGCTCTTGCTTTTAGACTTTCTTGGATCTGAATGTATAACCCAATGAAGAATTTTACATAAATTCTTTCAATTTACAGTGGACGTAGTGGCGCTGTCTAACCGGCAATTTTATTACGCAGATAGGTTCAAACGCGGAAAAGGAATATACGCGTGCATGTGCGTGCGTGCGTGTGTGCAACTAATTTATACTGTAAGGTGCAATTATAATTATATAGTTTAATATTTTAACGTAATTAAACTGTGATTAAATTATTAAAACTAACATTAAGAGCTTTATTCCGATTTAATAACTGTTTAACAGCTGTTTAATATAATAGTTTCATAATCATCTAATTAAAACACGATTTAATAATTAAACTAAACAGGCAACTTTCGGAATATTACATATTTTATTTTTTCTCTGACAGTAGTAAAAAAATCATTCATTTTGTCCGTTTCTATGATAAACTAATCCGTCTGGCTTTGTTAATGCGACAAGACAGACAAGTTAGTTCGTGCGAGACAGTTGTCAGTGCCGAAAGACTAGGCAATCTCTCTCCGCAACTACGCAATGCGACCATTGGTTGCCGGAGAAGGGGAACACGACAGCTGTTTGTTCATCATGGAACGGATCTGGGGGTCGCATTGGCATGTGTATCCACCAGTAATGCCACATCACTAACGTTTGTAGCTTGCGCGATGTTAGTAGTAATGCAGCGCGAGATTGTAGTGTATCGTGATGAATTTTGCAAGTCAAGGTCGCAGATATACGAAAAAAGGTTTTTGTTGAGAGAAACCGTTATGAAAGTGTTATAGATTGAGTCATACTCGACGGGACTGATCCGTAATACTGTGGAAATCGGTCCTTTTGAGATCACCGGCAAATTTCATTCCAAAGCATTTGGAGCACAGCAATGACGTGCACAGCAGCGACGGTTGGAAAAAGTGCGCGCGCACATGACGCGTTTTAAAGCCGTGAGCTAATCTCTAAAAATCAATCTCAGGCCTGTGCGCGATATTTCATCTTGTATCGGATGATTAAGATAGTGTGAACAGAAAAAAATTGAGCAGTTACTTATTCTCCAAAGTAGCCTGCTTTTCACAGTGATATTGGGGAATAGAAATATCGAGTGTAGATTAATAGTGAAAACATTTTAAAATAATGAATCAATAATATGGCATTCAAAAATTTCTAAATGATCAACAGTAAAGAATCCATAGTGACGAAAAGTTTCCATTAGTGATTAGTAGCGATAAAAAAAGTTTTACAGGATATATCATGTATCAATATATATAATACCCAAGTCATGGATATTTGTGTAAAAGCAGCATATCGCCACAATGATTGGACGAAAGTCATGAAGATTCCATGGAGCCAAATGGCATCTGAGAGACGATATAATTCTCGCCTATAAGATGTGACCCTCGATATCGTACTTAAAAACGAGTTCGACCGCACGGAATTTTGTGATAGTCAGGTAGCTCACGTGTCAAAGCGTGTCGCGCTACATTTTTTTTTTGGAAAGCACGACGAGGAGCAAGGGACATTTTTCCTGGAGAGAGATAAAATATAATTACAATAATAATAATAAAATTAAATATAATAGTAATAATGATAATAACAATAATGGCTTTATTATATATACGAAACTTTTTTACATATTTAAATTCACACACACACACACACGCGCGCGCACGCACACACACAAAAGCTTATTATTATTATATTTAAATATTAGAATATACACAAAGAAAGATGTTTCTTTCGATTTAGTATTCCTATTTATTTAACTAAAATTTGTTTTATTGAAACAACATATGCTTGTACGAAATATTATTTGTTTGAATAAAAATTTTGTTGTTTCATTCGAGAAATCTCTATTGCTTGACAGAAATAACATTATTATTTGAAGTAATATCTTTCAATTAAATAATATATTATTTGGTTACAATGAATACAAACAATGAAACAAATTGTTTATTTGAAAATGGCAAAATATATTCATAGAGGTTAGGTTATTCCATGCAAATAATTGCTTTCTTAGAATAATTTTCTTAGAGTAATAATCATTACATTTTTTGACCGAAAATATGGAAACAATGGCTTATACGTCTAACAACAGAATTAAACGAGTAATGCTATGTGCTATATCAATTATGTTCGTGCCATACAGTTGATCACGCAAAACACTGCGAAGATAGATATTATCTGTTCAAACAAATAATGTATTTAAGGCAAAGATATACATTGTTTCAAATTCAAACAATCGCATTTATTGATTCAAACATTGGTTTGTTTGGACCATTACAAACAACAAATTTATTTGTATAAAATTTATTATATTCAAAGAAATCTTTTTCTCTGTGTATATAAATACAGGGTGTCCGAAAAGTGTGGAAACGGTCGAATATCTCGAGAAATACACATCGGATCAGAAATCTGTAAATATACGTATTCAATGTTTTCAAAAAAGCTATCTCTTGACGTCTAACATGACCCCCCACCCCCACCCGCTGTAGGTGAAAGAGAGGATAAGTTTAAAATTTTAAATGGGAACCCCCATTTTTTATTGCAGATTTCGCTTCTTCAGAAAAAGTTACATAAATTTTACCTATTACAAACATTTTTTTTATGACAGATGGCGCTGTAATCAGCGAAATTAAAAAATGAATCTAAAACGTTTAAAATATCTCAAGAAATACTCAACGGAGCATATTCTCACCCTGGAGGTGGATGGGCGGGTAACTTTTCGATTTTGATTTTTTCTTTTTCTGTCAAAGACATTATACATATATACATATGCCCAATTAGAACGAGAGATAGAATACAGAATTTTTAAAAATGGAAGAAATGTTAATCAAATAATGAAAAAAAAAAAACAGAAAAAATATTAAATAATTAGTTAGTAGAAATTAAATTGATAGAAATGTTAAAAAGATAATTGTCATAAGATAAACGCAGTATGATTGCATTACTCGGTTCACACGCAATACAAATTTTGCTCAGTCTTCCGCCTTATAATGTTCGTTAAATATGTACATCGAGAAAGCCGTAATCAGGGACAGCGAGAATGTTGGATTCTGGCGGCGAGATGTTGTATCAAATAACCGTGAAACACTTGAAAGTTCAACCACATACGAAGAGAAATTTCTAATGTTTATTCTATGGGTCACCTTCATCGAAACGACACAAGGTTCTTTCGTACGCGAATCGTACGTTTTCGTACTTTTTCAACAGGATATACTTCGTTTCCTCGAGATTCAGATGATTTTCCGGTGGGCAAGTCGTAGCAATGAGTTCAATAAATGTTCCATACTACATAATACATATGCATTCATTAGAAATGTTTTTCTGTGCAAAGAGCCCTCCGCAGATGTGAAAAATATCTTAGATGATGAAAGTCCCAATAATTTTATTGCACAAAATTCCAGCCTAAACATTAACTTTCTGTGTTTGAACTTTCATACATGTGTATGTATGTTTCCAAGCAAAATTTGTATTGGAAATACATACTTATCTTTTTAATATTGCATATGTGTGTATGTATTTATACCAGTTTAA
>NW_017296085.1:21687-29920 GCF_001594075.2 Trachymyrmex cornetzi
TTTCACACTTTTCTCGCACACTGTATATATATATATATATATATATATATATATATATATATATATATGCAATTACAAATGTGTACACTTTCGATATTAAAAGTTTTCTCACAAGGTATAAATTAAGAAAGAGAAATTATATTAGAAATTGTCGAGGTTGGTAGAGTTTTTAATTTTCCAGAAAAATAAAATCGAGAAAAAACCTGGTTTCTTCCGGTATTTTTTGAAAAATACAGAAAAATTAAAAAAATACTCTTTTGGAATGCTCTTAATTTTCTGGAAAGATAAAATCGAGGAAAAAACTTGTATTTTCTTGGTTTTTACCGAAAAATACAGAAAAATTAAAAAAAATACTTTTTTATAGTGTTCTTAATTTAATTTTCCGGAAAAATAAAATCGAGGAAAAAAACTAAATTTTTCCCATTTTTTCTAAAAAAATATTCTTTTAATGAATTCTTTTTTGCCTATATTTAAATTTAATGATAGAATGTTGCTTTAAATTATTCTAAATTATTTTTTACATATAAATAGATGATTTATCTCCGTTTATGCATTATTCCACATATGACAGGTTTTTCGGGTGTGTTGATTGGCTGTAGGATAGAAAAATTCTCGAGTCCAGAAATATTTTATGTTGCAGCCGAATAACATATGAATATACTTGCAAACTTTGTCATAAGGTAATACGTACGTAATAACATCCTTATAAGGAATTTGTTCTTTTTCTGGCATTATACTTCGGCATTAAACTTCTTACACGGTTTGTCTTTCCTCTTTTTCTTTTCACATTAGAAAGAAATGGGTAAATATTTCCGTGCAGGAGGTTCAAACCTGGTATTATGATTTCTTTTTTTAATTAATATTCAATATCTTTACCAAAAGAGAGAGAGAGAGAAATTTATTAAAAAAATTTTTTTTTAATTTGATAAACAATCATGACAAGAAACTCTATTCATATATGATTTATTTTTTAGGATTCTTAAAAGTAAAAGAAATTAGTAATTTAATGAAATCACTCACTGAGAGAAAAGATTTTGTTATAGGAACAAATCAAGGGAAAGCAAATGTGATATTTGTTAAAAAAACAATCAATTTGTTACGATTGCAAATTAATTCGTCAATGTAACAAATAATCAATAGTATCGCTAGCAAATAAGAGGCTCATATACAGGGTGTCCCAGTAACTCTGTTACAAGGCAATATCTCCGTTACCGTTAATGATACGCGAAAATGCCTGAGGAAGAAATTGTTTGGTTCGAAGGTACATACATTATGGTGAGATTTATTTCTTTCTCAAGGTCATATTTTTAGAGCCTTCAAGGTCATCGATACTTTTTTAAATAAGACTACATATTTTTTTCATTATAGCGTGATAGCTGAGGTCAAGACGAATCCAATGGCCTATAATACCATGACCTTCACGTGACCTTGAGAATGAAAAATTCAGAAATTTTGAGGAATGGGTGCGAATAATGAAATAAGTACACTACAAAATTTTGCATTGAAAAATTTATTGTAATAAATGTTCAAAATTGTTTCCATGTACTTCTAAACATTTGTTGATTCGAGTATTAAGCGAACGTCGCACATCTTTTTTATTCTTTCATGTAATAACGTGTTGTAGGCTTTGTCGAAAAAACTTTCTCTTTGATAAAGCCCCATAGAAAAAAATCTAGAGGAATGTTGAAACCGCATAACCAGACGTAAGAAATTGACTAATTCTAGTCAAGTATTCTCCCTATATTTGACTGTGCTTGATCGGTTTCCTACAACTTAAGACTTCACGATCATCTACGAATTCTATGTAAACGAGCTAAAGTCTATCCAAAAGATAGGTTAGATTCTATATATTTTGTTTCTGTTACTAATAATTGGTTGGTATAGCAGACTAGCAACAATCACAACAACATAAATTTGTTGTTACATATTTACCGATCACCGGTTAAAGGTACTGGTGGCTTGCTAAATTAACAAAATCCTTTCTCTCAGTGCTGACATAAAGGACAATAAAAATAAAATTACTTTAGAAAAAAAAAGGAAAAATATGATAAGGAAAAAAACCGGAAAATCCCGTTTTTTCGCAAAATTTCGAAGAATTTATTCCGACTAGGAACACTAGAGGTGGGATTTCAATTCCAAGTAGAAACCGTATTTCAATAAAAATACAAAAATGTAAATAGTTTAAGTAATAAATTAATTGAAATTATGTTCAAAAGGGCTACGAACTATGAGAATAAAATTAAATATAAATAGTAAGCAGAATATATTAATAGGCGCTAAACAAAATACAATGAATTAAACAAATGATTTCGACTTCGATCGGATCATTATCAATGTTAAACATGTAATATTGTTCACTAAACTATTTATATATAGAGGAAGATCACCGATACCGACATACCACTTTGTTTTTAGATAATATTTCTTCAACAAAAGGTAAAAATACAACTTCAAAAACATAAATACAAAGTAAAAAGTGTTTTCTATGAGATAGTATAAGCAATTTTTATAATATTGTTTGCAATTTTGCAATAATTAAGTTTTTCGTAAGTTATGCAAAAATGAGCGTCTGACAAAATAGGCTCCAAAACTGACATAGTAGGCAATAATACCAACATTCCTATTCTATAAATAAAGATATATCCTATTCTGTAAAGAAAACTAATTTATGAAACTATAAACATTTAAAATGGCATAATATTATCAGTAATACAGTCACTATTATTTTAATTACGAAATTTGCAAAAGAACACCGTAAGAATTTTCTTCTCGGATTCATAGAATTGGTTTTTAGCTGATTTGGTATAGAAATAAGCCACAAATATATGAATTATGAGTTTGTACTTCTTTAATTAGCTAAACAGATCATGATTTTATCAGTATTAATAAAGTACAATAGTTAGTTTCTAAGAAATAAGGGGGTGTCACTTTAGGAGACCTATGTCAGTATCGGCAACTTTTCTCTAAACATATTTAAATTATCAATGGCTTAATACTAAAATTAATAAGAGGAGATATAGACTCAGCTTGATGTAATAAATTGGTAGCATAATCGCACCCTATGGTTATCACATTTGTATTAAATAACATCTTGCTGTCATGTCCAAGAGGCACAATTTCTAACATTATCATTGTGCGTATAACAGAACGGAGATTATTCACTTCTAACGTGTCGCAATTTGTTTGGTACAATTACATACCATACAGTCAATGTCGATAAAAACGGATGTTATCCTTTTTCTGTTAATTCTTATCCTCTCTTTTGTATCTTTAACTTTTCTTCATTTCTCATTACCGAGTTGGATAATAAAGACGTTCCATCGCAATTTGCTTCTGCTATATATTTTTGTATATACTGATCTCGTTTCGATTTTTGAATATTGGAACAAACTTTAAGATTTTATATTCCGATTGATGTCATTTTTATCTCGGAATTATGGAACTAACTTTAAGATTTCTAAGGTATTCTCTATTTTACTCTTACTTTTTAATTTATTCCTGTACTTATTATATGATTTTTATATTAACTGATATCTTTTGTTTCATATTTTTCTATTATATTAACAGACTGATAATTTCACCGTTTTTATCGACATTGACTGCATGTATCCAGATAGCAAAATGTCTGCAGTCTTCTAGCAGACTATTACCCAATCAGCAAACCACATTGATTAAATGTTTTTTAAATATTTTTTCTTCATTGATTTTACTTTTGTAGGTTACCATTGCGAAAAAACATTTATTAAACATTTAAAAAATATTTAATTTACATTTAAAATATTTAATTTACATTTAAAATTCATGTGTCAACTCGTTTCTAAAATATTTATTTTAGATTTATTTTACATTTATTTCACATTTATTAGTCATTTGTAACAATAAAGAAAATTAAAAAGGACTCTTGAATATTACAAATATAATTCAACGCAAAAAGGACATATAAGAGTCAAGTTAATTTTGTTCATAACAAGATTTATATAACTTGATTTTTTCTTCTTATTTTTCTTTCTTTATTCTCACATATATATGGATCAATAATTGGTTGCTTCATATATAATATACAGAAATTTCAAGCTTTCGATCTGCTAATCGTTGAGAAGGAAATTTTGGCCTGGACACGTACCGAACATTCAAAATTTACAAGGGACGAATGCCAATTAGTAAACATTTAAGAACTTCCGGAACAATAATTATGTATATCATCTGAAGATGGCTTAATAATAAGCTGAAACATGTAATGTAATGTAATGTATTGTCTTTTCAAAGCTTTGAGCAAATTTTCATTGTATTTATGTTAGAGATATATATATTTTAATATTTTAAAAATTAACTTGACTCTTATATGTCCTTTTTACGTTGAATTCATTTGTAACATATATGTAACATATTTTTTTCATGTTTATTTAATATTTATTTTATATTTAATTTACATTTATTTTACATTTATTTCACATTTATTATAGTCTTTTATAATATACATGCACACGTAACTTAAATATATTCTTTTCATGTTCCTTTAATATTTATTTTAGATTTAATTCACATTTATTTTACATTTATCACTAGTACACACTTTTCTCATATATGTCGTACACGAACAGTAACAATTGTTCGTGTACGACATATATTATAGTAACAGTTACGCCGATATGTAATAAATACACGACAATTTTTTTTCAAGTTTATTATATTTTCAAGTTTATTATATTTTCATATTTAGGTATTACATGTTTTATTTCTATAAATGAAAATAAAAATATATGTTCGTTTATATACGAAAAAAATGATTAACATTACACATAATACAAAAATTGATTGAGTATCTCCGATTAACATTTCTTTTTCGGATTTTATACTCGATTGGTTTCGAAAGTACGGTGGAAGGTTCGACTTGAATAATCGTCATAATTTTCAAATTTTTTTGTGAATTTTGGGTAAAAAGCGAGTGTAAAAATAATGAAACCTTTTTTTAAATTCTTTAAAAAAAGACACGAGCAATCTTTTGAAGTCCCACTCGATTGCAAAAAGTAAATACAAATATTGAACTAGGATCCACTTAACATAACCTTTTATAAGCGTGCAAGTTTTTAAATAACTTTAGTATAAAATACAGCGGAATGTACATATCTTCGACTTGTGATCCGCAAAGCACAAGTTTAAATTTTGAGATAATTCATAACATACTTCATAACACTACTTCATAATATGAATTTTTAATATTATATGAATGATTTCTTAAAATGATTTTTTTACATTAAACACATGTTTTTTGGTGACATAGCGCTATACCAATTGATAATTACCAATGTCACGAAAAAAACATGTACTTAATGTCAAAAAATCATTTTTAGAAATCATTCATGTAATATCAAAAAATCATGTTATAAAGTTGTTAAAAATACGTTTTTTTAATATAAAATAAACAATTTTTTAATGTAAAATAAACGGATTTTAAATGTTTAAAAAATGTTTTTAAAATGTTTTTTAAATGTAAAAAGAACATTTTTGTAATGAATATAAAAGGATCTATCCCATTAATTAAACATTTTTTAAGAGTTTCTAAAACGTTTTTTGCAATGAAAAAAAACCTTTAAAAAACATTTTTGAAACATTTTTTTGCTGATTGGGTGGTAGGTTCGAGCAGAAAATGATGGCACTCTGCCATCAACTGCGTCCACATTAGGCTTGTGTTCCGTTAACATTAACATGTCGATATAATGTGAAGGCAAATTGTTGGCAGAAACTGAGCAGATCCTGTCATCTGACATTATCTGACACTTGCAGATTCTATTACGTTTTTTCTAGCAGTCTACAATAGTGTCAACAATATTATGTACATCTAATTCTTCTGTTGTTATTTTGTTGACATAGCGTGTAACAGACATTTAAAAAAATATGCTTTCTACAGACTTGGCTATCTGGGGGTAATTGTACTAAACAAATTGCAACACGTTAGAAGTGAATAATCTCCGTTCTGTTATACGCACTGACAATATTAGAAATTGTGTCTCTTGGATAGGACAGCAAGATTTAATACACATGTGATAACCACAGGATCCGATTATGTTAGCAATTTATTACAACATCAAGCTGAGTCTACATCTCCTCTTATTAATTTTAGTATTAAGCCGTTGATAATATAAATATGTTTATATATAAATAGTTATATATAAAAGTTCAGTGAACGATATTGCACGGTTAACATTAATAATAATACGATCGGAATCAAAATGTTGTTTGTTTAATTTGTTTTATTTTGTTATTAGCACCTATTAATATATATTCTGTTTATTGTTTATATTTAATTTTATTCTCATGGTTAGCCCTTTTCTCTTTCTCTCTCTCTCTCTCTCAACATAATTTCAATTAACCTGTATTTCAATGCATAGCAGATTCTAACTTATATGTGAGTGTATATGTGTGTCTATGCGTGCGTGCGTACGTGCGTCTTACTCTATAAGTATATAGTTATAGAATGAAATAGGTATAAATTAGAATAAGATAATGACATAGATGAGTGCAAAAATTCGTATTCAATTTATCATTAAAAATTCAAACAGCTACAATTTATGTAAAAGATAAAATAAAATCTGAAACCTTGCTCTATTCTATCTGATAGAGAATTTAAGAATCTGTTTTTTAAATTGCGATGGTTTTGATGGAGTTGTAACCAATCAAAGTCAAAATGTCTTTTTTATTTAATTCGCAATAACTCAGTAACAAAAAATCGTACGGACTTTTTTAAAAACAATTTTATAGAGAAAACATTAAGTTCTTATATTAGAAATTAAAAAATTTTTGCAAATTTTTTTAGATATGTGACAGGCTCACAAAGTAAAAAAAAAAATTTCCTGTTTTGTTTAACTCATAGTTTTCTATACGTAAAAATTACCAAACTCAGAGAAATTCAAAAAACATAGCAATCTTTTAAAGATAGAGTTCATAAACTTTAACATCCTCTTTTACATGTAAATTTTGTTCATTTTTAACAAAATTGCAGCTGTTTGAACTTTGAATAACAAATCGAGCACGAATTTTTGCACTCACCAATATGTACAGGGAAAATTTATATACAGTAGTGCTCAAAAGTATTTTGTAAGTGACATTTCTATTAATACATCTGCGTACGTTAATCTGATACAAACATAGGTGGCGTTGTTGTTACAGGAAAGAGTAACATTTGATTTGTGTTATTGAAAGATTAGTTCCTTATTTTTCAACAAATATTTATAAATAATATCTTTATTTTAGACTGTATATGTGAGAAACACAATCAATACTAGAAATTTAAAATGCCTATTACGAAGATGGATCTTTGTTGCTTAAATAATTCAATCTTGAATTACTAATATATACTATATATGTACTTGCATATAACCATATTGTAGTCTTTTTCAAACTGCGCGCCGAATTATTTTTCCGGACTAAATAAACGCAATTAAAACTATTCTAGCAATCGCGAATTAAATTGACAAGCAATTTAATAATTTGATGCTACTATCATGCATCATATATTATAAAGATGTTAATATGTTAAAACTGTTAATAAATTTATTGCGAAAAATATTACCTCGGCCGGAACTTGAACCCGGATCTCTTGTACTATTCCGTACGAGCGTCCAAAGCCATTATACCACCGAGGCAATACAAGAGACTCGTACGGAATACAAGAGATCCGGGTTCAAGTCCCGACCGAGATAATATTTTTCGCAATAAATTTAACGGTTTTAACAAATTAACATCTTTATAATATATGATGCTTGATGGTAGCATCAAATTATTAAATTGCTTGTCAATATAATTCGCGATTGCTAGAATAGTTTTAATTGCGTTTATTTAGTCCGGAAAAATAATTCGGCGCGCAGTTTGAAAAAGACTACAATATATGTATATGCAAGTACATATATAGTATATATTACACTACTCAACAAAATCTAGGGAACACTTTCAAACACGCTAAAAATTGGGCAATATTCAGAACACCATAATTCAATGAAAAATCATCGCAGACATAAAATTAAAAAAGGATTTTTAAGGTTGAAATCTCTACTTTCGAAATCTATAATTGAAATTTCAATATGACTAATATTTTACGGAGTTATACTGACACAAATGGATATTCGTCAAATCTAAAAATTTTTACAAAATTTACAAAGGTCTATGGCGTGAGATAAAAATTACACGAAAATGCGGTTTATAGCAGTCGAAAGAGTGAATCTTTACCTTTAATTTC
>NW_017296085.1:30335-30669 GCF_001594075.2 Trachymyrmex cornetzi
TGTGTGTGTGTGTGTGTGTGTGTGTGTGTGTGTGTGTGTGTGTGTGTGTGTGTGTAAGGTGATGAGATGAGCATTTACGTGTATGAGAGTGTATTTAATATTGTGTTTCCTCCTCTCTGATTGATGACCTTTTGCAATCGTTGTCGCATGTTTACACATCTCTGGATGAAAGCTACTGGAATTTCGTTCCAAATCTGCCTAAGCGCTTCTCGCAGCTCATACAAATTTCGTAGCTGTTCTTCGCGGCGTCTTAATCGTTCCATCTCGTCCCAAATGTGTTCAATCGGATTCAAATCCGGACTATTAGCAGGATGATGGAGCAATGTGATGCCAT
>NW_017296085.1:32134-35239 GCF_001594075.2 Trachymyrmex cornetzi
TTTATATTGAAATTTCAATTATAGATTTCGAAAGTAGAGATTTCAACCTTTAAAATCCTTTTTTAATTTTATGTCTGCGATGATTTTTCATTGAATTATGGTGTTCTGAATATTGCCCAATTTTTAGCGTGTTTGAAAGTGTTCCCTAGATTTTGTTGAGTAGTGTAGTAATTCAAGATTGAATTATTTAAGCAACGAAGATCCAGCTTCGACCGTAATAGACATTTTAAATATTTATAATATAGTGGATCATAAGTATTTTGTATTATCAATAATTGGTATAAATAGCAAGTATACGATTATATAATTAAAATATATATATATGTACCCATACAGCACAAAATTTGCAGCAATATCGCTGCAAAATCTCAATATTACTGTAACATGCGATGTTACTGCAACTTTTGTGCAACTTTGTGCTGTAGGGGTAGGCATTTGTTTACATAAATTCAAGAATGCTGAAATGTAGAGTATCCAGTAGAATTTAAACGCTGTACACCAAGAAACTCAGTCTGTGCAACTGAAAATTGTTTCAGTCTGTTTCAGCAACTTATAAGTGACTGATGTAAAAAAAAGAGGTTAACTAAAAATGTAAACAGCAAACCACGCAATGGTTGACCACGCAAGACAACAGAAAGAATGGACAAAATCATTCGAATGAGATCTAGTGCTGATCCACACAAATTAAATAAGGAAATAAGGAATGATTTATAGAATTTCAGTTCAACATGTTTCAATTGTAAAATATCACTTGACAGTTGTAGAGTTAAATGGAAAAAGGACCCTGTTTAAAAAGCCAATGATTATTAGTGTAAAATATCGGAAGGCTAGGCTTTCGTTTGCAAAGTAACATTTGACATAAAAAAAAGACGATTAGACTAATGCTCTGTTGAGTGATGTGTGAATGATGAGAGCAAGTTCAATTTCTTTTCCTTTGATTGTATCGAATATATCCGCCGTCCTAAAAATAAAGGAAATATTCGGTATCAAGTACAGTAAAATTATTGTTATTTCAACCAACAAAATATTTTTAATACTATTATAGATATTTGTCACTAAATAAAAAATTGATCTTTCAATGTACAATTTCAGTAGCATAAATCAATTGTTTCTCTTTCCTGTAACAACAACGCCACCTATGTTTGTCGAATCAACCTATGCAGATATAATAATAGAAATGTCAATTGCAAAATACTTTTGAGAACTATATCCTTCTCTCTAACAGAATTTTGACAAAATCGCTCGTAGCCACACTTCGATATAGTCTCTAATCCCTGTTGGTGACAAAAAGTCGAATGGCAAACGCGATGAACGGACGTACGTATGTACGTTCTTGCAAGATTGATATTGTAGTTGTATGAAGGTATTGCATTACCGATATGTTTGCTGATATCGTTCACGGGAATCTTAAAGTTTCCGTACATAAACACGATGGCGATTATTGCTTAAGAATTCACTCACGATTATGATGTTAGATGATAGATTTTAACATTGCACCTATACGTTTTCTCTACATGACATTTATGTGGACTTTTCTCATTTTTCTTAAAACAAACAAATGTTTCTATTATGTACCACTGTTTCTAAAGATCGCGACTTTATACGTATAAGCCAATACGAATCTTTATAGTTGTGGTTTTAAATATGAAATAATATAAGACGCTGTAATAACATTTATCACCTAATCATCTAGTCGAGCAGTATATAAAGTAGTATATAAAAAAATAATAAGTTATAAAGTTAATTATTATAAAAATGAAACGAAAGTATTTAATCCGCATGACGTCTGTAAATCTCATGAACTACAGTAAGAAGACTCTGGGTTTGGAATGTTCCGTTTTACGCAAGATGCATATAGTGTATCATTTCATGTTGTTTACTGAATGTTTAGTAAGGGTAAAATGATACACTGATGTATAATAAATAATAAATATTTTTAGAGTATAATAGATATTATCTATAGCCATTATATAGATAAAATAAGATATAGATTCACGAGGCATTGGGAGTCAGCGCTAGATACTGATTTGCGCAATTATAACCAATAATAAAAATATATATATATAAATACATTTCAATAATTTCTGGATATTTTGGATGGCTCCGTTTAGAGCCATCCTCAGCATATATTATATAATACATATATAAATAATTACCGACATTGAATAATTATATCGTTGTTTAGTGAATCGCAAAATACATATCATATTTTTTTCAAATGCACATTGCATGGGCCAAGTAGTGAGACGCGACCATTTTCAACATTAATCAATGTTGTGTGACACTGCAGTTTCATAGCTGAGTGGTGATGGATTGACCATCTCAATGCTAAATCAAAAGAAGTGTTTTTCTTTATAAAGGTTATGCGTTTCGCGGATTTCCTCCGTGTCCAGATCCATTCGTGAGATGCCAACGTTTCGTGAACCTTGCAGTCCACTTCATCAGGGCGAGGGGCAGCCTGATACTTGCGTTTTAAGTGTTTTTCTTTTATTAAAAACCAGATGGAAATTTTGATCTTACAAAATTTTTTTCCCATCTCGTAGAACCAAACAATCTACATTTAACAGTAGTTCATCAATTGATAATACGAAGAATATAAAGAACAAAATGAATATTGCACCATAGTCAGATATTAAGTTAAAAAATTGGTCGACAAAGAATTTGTCAAATATCACATATTAGCAATAATTAACAAGGCTTTTGGAGTCAACGCTGGATCTATATTGCGCAAAACTAAATAATATCCATTAAACTAAATCTTAAACTTATGTACGTTTCGGCTTACTATTTTAGCCATCCTCAGCAATAAAAATTATCGCTTATCGCACTATAAATCTTGTGTTTCATACAAGAAATTTTAATTTCATAATCAATAATTTATTACAAAATGACTATCCGTTAAAATTTATTTTTGAAACACTTATAGTCCAGTCGTCAGAGACAAAAATACCACTAAACCTCTAAAAATGATCCGACCTAGCTGAAATTTGGTATGAATGTCCACTAGTAGTCTCCAAAAAAGATGCAAAAAAGTTTACCACTTGTACCCCCGGGCTTCGTCAGAAATTGCCCCCTAAAGGGGGTAAAAAACGGAAAACATCGATT
>NW_017296085.1:35881-41111 GCF_001594075.2 Trachymyrmex cornetzi
GAAACTTTTTTTTTCCATGCACAGATTTCTGGGAAATCGATGTTTTCCGTTTTTTACCCCCTTTAGGGGGCAATTTCTGAAGAAGCCCGGGGGTACGGGGGAGTGGTAAACTTTTTTGCATCTTTTTTGGGGACTACTAATATACATTCACACAAAATTTCAGCCAAGTCGGATCATTTTTAGATGTCAGATCTCTGACGACTGGACTATTAATAAAAGGATAAAACAATTAATAAAAAAACACAACTGTAAGGGAAGAGCCTCCACAGAAAAGGTCAAGAAAGAACATATTAAATGGTTCACAATTCTCTTTATTGAGGAGATTTCTAATAAGTTTAGTAAAATCATTAATGATATGTGTCATAGGGTGGCACATTATAGTATTAACAAGTTAAATAAATTCATTAGGGTACATAAGGATATTTTGCCCATATGGGAGAAAAGGAACGTAGTTTACCAGATAGGATGTCGTGATTGTGATGCTACTTATGTAGGTCAAACGGGGAGAAAACTAAACACGAGAGTAGGAGAACATCGTAATCATATCCGTAGAGTGACATCCACTCGTTCGGTTATCACGGAGCATAGGGTTGGTTGCAATCACGACTTCGATTGGGAAATTGTGAAAATTCTAGATTCGGAGAGAAATTACAATAAACGAATTATGTCGGAAATGCTCTATATAAATTGTCAACCCAATGGTCTCAACATGCAAACAGACACTGAGGCTTTAAATCATGGATACATAGAAATTCTCAATAAGTTATAATATGTTTATTTTTATCATTGACCGATATGCTTTGTTCGTGCGACACGTCTTTCTTTGTATTTAACGAGTAACAAGAGACCACATCAGAACGAACATGTCTTTCTTTTGCGTTACTTAAATTATTTTTCAATCTAACTTTGACATTGTAATATTTAAATGGTTGTAAGGGATTGACGATGCTTGGATCCACTTGTGATCGTTGTTGGAGATGGGGTGAGTTTTAGACTAACATACACTAATTAAACAAATCAATATCTATTTGTCAAAAATATCTCGTTGCTATTATCAGCTTGAGTTCCACTATCTACTCCACTCAGCTAAGCAACTGGTTGGCACAACATTGGACTATGTTGAAGATGGTTGTATCTCACCACATTTCCACTGCGATTGGATATTTGGAGGTCGGAACTACGATTGTGCGAGACGCAGTTTGACAGATTTTATAGTGCGATAAGCGATAACTTTTATTGCTGAGGATGGCTAAAATAGTAAGCCGAAACGTACATAAGTTTAAGATTTAGTTTAATGGATATTATTTAGTTTTGCGCAATATAGATCCAGCGTTGACTCCAAAAGCCTTGTTAATTATTGCTTTTATTATTGTATTGATTTAAGGAGTCTATAAAATTTGTAATTTTTACTCAAATTTATTTATCACATATTAGATATTCAAAATGTAACTGTTAAGTATATTGATCACGAAGTCACAAAGTATTAGGTTTAAACTTAATTCCTGCCGTTTTTGTCTCCAAAATTGATTTGTTTCGAAGGGAAGATGAATGAATACCTTAATCAAAGTAATTTCCTCCATTTTCTACTTTATTATTAATTAATAATACTTTATTAATAATACTTTGATTGAGGTATTTCCCTTCGAAACAAATTAATTTTGGAGACGAAAAACGGCAGGAATTAAGTTTAACACCTAACATACTAGCGCTAACTCCTAATGCCTCGTGAATCTATGTCTTATTTTATGAATTAAATAATTATTCCTACTATTTATTATTATATAGATATTATAATGTATGAGGTATTCTTTTACAAATTGAACACCTAATATGGAGTAACATTTTTAATTTATTACGAAATCTTTTTACGCATTTCCTATAAAAAATAAGCCAACACGTGTTTTGGCAATTTTTTAAAATAAATATTTTCGAAAATACGGAAGGCTGAAGTTTTAAAAATTCGCTGATTATGCATTTCTTAAAATCGCAATAACTCCAATTCTATTCATCCTACACAGTACAAATTGGACTCATTTTAAATATAAAAGAATTATCTACATTTACGTATTCATTATTATTACAATTGTTGTTAAATTATGATTATTATAAATAATATAAGCAGTTGAACTATTTAGTCATTTTATTGCTCAAAACCACAAAAAAAATTTTTTTTTAAATACCATCGTGTTCGTAGTTAAATTTTCTATAAAAGTCATATTTTTTTTAGGATGACCATTTGATATTATCATCCTGGAAGAAAATAATTTCCGCGGCGCGGCGGCGAGCGGCGAGACGGGCGGGCGCTGGCCGTTGATAATGATGGCCACCGCACAGACTTTTGCATAACGCATAAGTATCTGTGCTGCGGCCATGAGTCCGTTTCGTCGCTGTCGTACTGTACCCGTCAGTAGGGCCCGAATCATAAGGTCTGTTTGCGTTGCTTGCACTTTTGGCACTCGATATCTTCGCTTTCTCTCTTTTTAAGGCAAAATATGTATCTATCTCATTTTAAGTACAAAAATATTTGGGTATTTCGCAACGCGAACAGACCTATAGTCGTTCTTCAGATCTTAAGTCTAATCTCCAATAGCTGAACTCGGATTTCAATCTCGAATCTCCAAACCTAAATTTCAGTGGTAGTGGTTAATCATCAAATTCAGTTTTTCGTGACTGAGCGAGAAATGTGAGAATAAAACATGAGCGGTGGTAAGGTTATAAAATGAAACTATCCCGGGAATTACTTTGTCTAGGCTAAGCATTACTGCAATCGCGAGAATACTCATACGCTCTTATCTTATGAAAATTTGCTCGAGTAATTTATATATTAATGTGCAACACAGAATCTCACGTTGTTTCGTCGGCCTATTTGGATAATCTGTTCACAGGATCTACAATTACGTTGGGACGGACGACACCTTCAATGCCGCCGGTGAATGCTACCATACATTGAGTACGACACAGAGCGCTATGCAATTAATACAAATCAATAAAGATAACACCGGCAGCTTTTCTGCCTCTCTATAAACGAATTAGACATACGTGTGTGATTCCCGACTAGTATAAAAGTCGCCCAATTTTTCAACATAGCATATGGTACGGCCGCTGCTTGCCTACTCTGAACGTATTGAAAATAACCGTTTTGATTTGCTTGACGAAGATATCTTGGCAACGATATTGGCAATGATATATCTTGGAAAACATATCTATGCTAAATTAGAAATTTTTTACAAAGAGAATTATAACTGAATAGCTTATTTGTACCTCTAAAATATTATTACTTGACTTTCCCTAGTGGAAAATTTTCGCTGAAGTTATTTCACATTTTGCAATACTTTTCAGCAAAATTTCAGCATTTAGAAAAATTTCAGTTCAATTTCGGCAAATTTTTAGCAATTTCGTTGAAATGTTCCGAAACGTTGAATAATTGCAGCGGAATTTTTTCACCAAGGCGATTATAAATATTATACAGGGTGTTTGAAAATTATCGGATAATCGATCACGAGCAGGTAGAACGGACCGAATTGAATCGAAAATTCTTATACCATTTTGTAGGTTGCTCAATAGTTAACGAGATATTAACGTTTAAAGATAGTCGAATAAGTGCGTCCGACCGGCCTACTGCTGTCGAATATACAACCTACCGTCCCCACCGATCGCACGGCGCGCGGGCTGGGAGTGGGGATGGCCTGCTAGGCATGCCGTTCGAGTCGTTTCAAGCATGATAAAAAGACAAGGGTATGCTCATGCGCATGACCAATCAGATTTTTGTCCTTGCTTACGTCACAACGAGTGGCTTACGCCACTGTTCAGCAATTTCAGATTGTTTTGGAAAGGTAAAATATTTAATTTTACTTCCCTCAGTTTTTTTTGTTTTTTTCATATAATTGCCGCATTCTTTCACTATGCAGGTCATCGTGAAAATATTTTTAACATTAACTTCTACTGATGACAACGTGCACTACGCCATGGACGCCATGATAAATTACGACCGATAACCACCGATTGCACCCGAATCAGAACCGACCAATCAACGCGTACCCGAATATGACGTAGGCAAGGACATGCGCAAGCTGAACGAGGTTTAGACAATTGATGAGCATACCCTTGTATTTTTATCATGGTTTCAAGACGTTTAGTGGCAGTTCCCACTCCCAGCCAGTGATGCACATTTGGCTCCCCGGCAACACGGAATCCAGCCCCATCACTTTTACTCCCACCTACCGGCATCGAATCGGCCGTCTTCACCGCGAGAGCGAGCGAGACCGCGAGAAGCAGCGCCCGTCCTTTTCACTCTACCAGTAAATCGTAAACACATGCGAGTATTATAGCGAAAAGGACGGCTGCTCTATCTCGCTGTCTCGCTTTCTCTGCTAGTCGCTTGTTATAAGCGACCGAAAACCGAAAATGTACTTTCTCGGCCGCTCGGCGTATTCTTGTACAGGGTATCCCGATTTTTTTTGCCAATCACTTTTGTATTCATAGAGCGGATTAAACTGAGTCGAAAAGTCCTCTACCATTTTGTAATTTTCGCAATAGTTAACAAGATATTAATTACTAAAAATTGCAAAATATTAGTCTTGAATGATTTTTCACTCAAATACTATCAACTTTACAGAAAAACTGCAAGAGACAAAAATTATTTATTTTCTTCTCATAAAGCTTTGAAAATTTTTTCAGAACTTTTTATCAGCTTTTTAATACTGCATTTTCTTATTTTTATCAACATAAGAAAATACGGTATTAGAAAATTCTGAAAAAATTCTCAGTACTTTATGAGAAGAAAATAAATAATTTTTGTCTCTTGCAGTTTTTCTGTAAAGTTGATAGTATTTGAGTAAAAAATTATTCAAAACCAATATTTTGCAATTTTTAGTAATTAATATCTTGTTAACTATTGCGAAAATTGCAAAATGGTGGAGGACTTCGACTCAGTTTAGTCCGCTCTATCTACACAAAAGTGATTGGCAAAAAAGGGGCACCCTGCATAAGGGATAAAGAGAAATAAACACACATTCTAGACAACGATTTTAATAAATAGAATTTAATAAATTTTAATAATCATATAACCCTTCCATTAATAGCAACAATGATTTTAACGTTAAAAAAATCAAAATGTGTTTCAAACATGACGTTTTTCGTAATCTTTCCAGTACACTCACATATTTTCTTTGGAAATATGCTCGTGTTGATATCTTGATATTTTTTTCAAAAATTGAAAGTTGGCACTTTA
>NW_017296085.1:41196-41977 GCF_001594075.2 Trachymyrmex cornetzi
AAGAAAAAATCCAATATAGATTAAATAATCGTTTCAATTTTTTTTAACTATAAAATGCAAATTTTAAACATTTGATGAAAATGTGTGTTCAAATATCAGTTAAGTTCTACCAAAAAAATTCCGTCTATAACAATACTCCAAGAATATCATTTAGAATGTGTTATTTAATACTAATTGCGATATTTTATTTTCTTTTTACTGCAAAATACCAATTTAAAAAATTTTAAAACAATATATATTAGAGATATCAATACAAATGTTCTACCAAACAAATTCTGTGCATGTACTCGTAACTTCACGTTTGAAGAACATTATAATTCTTTTTAGTCTTAAAATAAATTTTATAAACTTTTCTTTTTCTCCTCTAATATCGTTATTACATTTTTTCAATTTTTTGATACATATGTTCAGGAATATAATGTTTCAATTTTTATTTGGTAATTATGCGAGAACTCATATATTTTCGTGTATATTACAAATTAATCCTGGAATTACAAATTAACGCACGCAAAATGGGTCTCTTACTGTGCTTTTTAAATAAGTTTCAAATTTTCTTCAGCCATAGGTACTTATGTGTGCTCTTCTTCTTGACTCTAGCCTTTCTGAAAATTTATACAAATTGTAGTTTAAGAACTAACACAGAAAAATAAATAAAAAAACGCTGTAAAACGCTTGAAAGTTAGGGAAATAAGGAACCCACTCTTGGCCAGGAACGTGGACAGGAGTCAAGTGTTAGAAATATTTCACACATTTTCACTCATTTAAATATGTTACAAATTAA
>NW_017296085.1:42390-42616 GCF_001594075.2 Trachymyrmex cornetzi
TATTAATTGTAGAACGTATTTTTACTAAGAAGCCACATGTAATATTTATTGGAGAAATTTTCGGGTGGAACACATTCTGTGTCGAAATGTGAATGCTGTATCGCGTGCGAGGTTGCATTCGAGGACGGAACTGAGAGTGAATGACGCGAAACAACGTCGTCTAGACTAGTCATTTAAAATATTCTAATACATATTCACCGAAGTTTGTCTGTAAAGGGATGTCACA
>NW_017296085.1:43117-43708 GCF_001594075.2 Trachymyrmex cornetzi
TTCCCGCGGTTTCCGTCGAGCAGTAATATGGACATGAATATTGATTTATTATTCAAGAATGTTTATAAAAGAATGTAACAGACCTGTTATTTATTGAGATTGCATGTGCAATCGTGTGTGTGTGATTTTGATTTGTAACATATTGAAATGAGTGAAAATGTGTGAAATAGTTCTAACACTTGACTCCTGTCCACGTTCCTGGCCAAGAATGGGTTCCTTATTTTCCAAACTTTCAATTTTACAGCGCTTTTTCGTTTATTTTTCTGCGTTAGTTCTTATACAACAATTTGTATAAATTTTCAGAAAAGCTAGAGTCAAGAAGAAGAGCATAAGTACCTATGGCAGAAGAAAATTTAAAACTTATTTAAAATGCACAGTAAAAGACTCATTTTGTGTGCGTGGTCCGGGATTAATTTGTAATATACACGAAAATATACGAGTTCTCGCATAATTGCCAAATAAAAATTGAAACATTATATCTCTGAATATATGTATCAAAAAATTGAAAAAATGTTATAAAGACATTAAAGAAGAAAATGAGCAGTTTATAAAGTTTATTTTAAGATTAAAAAGAATTATAATATTTTTCAA
>NW_017296086.1:0-1365 GCF_001594075.2 Trachymyrmex cornetzi
CGCGTGTGTGTGCGTATATAAGTCGAGCGACGAGAATGAGAGAGCGAGAGAGAGAGAGAGAGAAAGAGAGAGAGAGAGGGGGGGGCGAGTCATTAATTTATTTATACGATTACGTATATCCGTTAGTAGAGGCAACCAAGTGTGGTTATACGAGCCCGAGCGACGCTGTGTTGCGACGGTTCGCGGTTCGCGCCATTGAATTTTCTTGCGCGGTCGACGGGTCGACGATCGATACTTGTGAAAATAACGGGATCGAACTCGCGACTGTAAGAGCCGCGCGAATTCCCCCTCCCCCTCCCCACGCAGCACACTTCATCTGAGGGACATCCTGAGAACATTCTGAGAATATCCTGAGGACGTTCTCAGTACATAGGACATTTGCTGGACATCCTTGAGCCATTTCCTTGGAAATCTGTGCTGTACGGACCCCTTTCGGTTCAATCCACTTTTCCGCGTGGATTGATGAGGGCCGGGGGAGGTTCAACTACCCTCTTTTTCGGAAGAACCGTCGTACGCGGGGGCGGATCCTCCGACGATCTGAAAAAAAAAATGAAACGCGCCGGAACGGGGGCGAAGATTCGATCCCGGCATGTGATACCGAGATAGATGTGTAATTATGTAATAGAAACACATACACACACATATACGCATCCGCGATCGGGGGCCGCGAGGAGAGGGGATTGTAAACTACTGTAAACTACAATGTTACTACGTTTTACCAAGAGCTTATGTAGTCGAGAAATCATTAAACACATACACACACACACACACACACACACACGACAAAGACACACACGTGCGCGGACACACATTCACGCAACAATAAGTCGTAACAAGAAAAAAAACAAAAGACAACAATGGTATTGAGTGTAGCACGAAAAAAAGAAAAAAAAAGACAAACGTTCTTTACACTTTTGCACGAGACGTGTGTTGTAAACTTAAATTAATTATCATTGACATATGTAATTAACGTTTTATTACTTAGCAATTAAACTTAATTTATTTATGATTACTCGAGTCGCTTGTGTTAACGCCCTTGTTGTTGTTATTGCGGATCGTGTGCAATCTTGTCTGAGAGACGATCGATCCAGGATCATTGGCGATCAAAGAAACTACGATAACGCTAAATGATAGAGATCGCGTTCTCTGTCATTCGCTATAACCCTGCAATTTTTAGAACAGCCCGATACAGCTTCGTACAGGAATTGCATTCCCTTAGGAGAGTATGAACCCGTTAAATTCATAATAAAATTTTAATAGAAGCCAGAGTCCAAATAAAATTTCAGAGGAAAAGAATCAGCGGTTTGTACTTATTGGTAGTTGGAAGAGAGTGTGAAAAATGCTGTCAAGCTCGAAAAATGATCT
>NW_017296086.1:5203-7754 GCF_001594075.2 Trachymyrmex cornetzi
GAGAGAGAGAGAGAGAGAGAGAGAGAGAGAGAGAGAGAAACAAAATAGTCTCAAATGACGCGATCCGTTAACAACGTGCTAAATGATCGCCGATCTTCTCGGGACGATCATCGCGTAAGTGTTACCTTCGTAAGTGTTGACCGTTTCCAGGTTCATCATGTGCCTAATCACATGGTACTCGTCCGAGATCCCATTTCCGCCTAGCATATCTCTCGCGGCTCGCGCGATCTCCAGCGCTTTGATGGTCGAGTTTCTCTTAATGACGGAAATCATTTCCGGCGCAGCTCTACGGCACGCAAAATCATTTCTTGCCTTTCTTATACGCGTACACATTACGCGCATATGATTGTATGTCATGTATTAGCGATTACTTTTATACCACTAATACACATGTAACATATAAGTAGTAACAAGATAATATCATTCTCTTACTTCAAAAGTGACACAACTGAAAAAATGTGATTTTATATTTATTAGCACAAATGACCTTGGTATAAAAATTACTCTATCAATCGTCTAAAATAAACAAACTTAAATTTATAGTTCGTTCCAAATAGCATTTTTGTCGTTCTCTTAAGATTTTCAAAGAGATTATAATATCGTCCGCAAGAGTGACACATTTTAAATTGTGTCGTTTTTGTGAATAAAAAGGATAATCTTCTTCAGAGAATATTTAGGTTCAAGTTGGTTTTGATGATTGAAATTTGAAGAAATTGTTTTGTTCTAAATTTAATCGTTTTAGCTGATCAAAAAGTAAATATAAACTGTCGGGAATATTTCGAGCTGTATCATTTTTGATGAATTATTCTGGATTTGTGTTATAAAAAATTTTATAAAATATCAAAATTCACTCAAAAAAAGGATTCTTTTTTAAAACACCGAAAATGATAAAAATAATATTTCATGTTTCTAACAGTATATTCCTTTTGCCAACATTATTTGATTAAACAATAATTTTCTGTTAAGTTGAAAAATAGTATTTCCCTTAATTTTTTATATGTATCACTTTTGAAATAAGAGAATATTGCATATATTATATATTATAAATCATAGAATTTGAAATAATGTTGTAAAGGACATATCAGAGTCAAATAAAACGTAAAAAAAAATATATATATATATATCACAGAATTAAATAAAATTAGTACGTGACGAGAAGTCATTGTGATAACTTGTCTCATAAGAGTTTTTTATAACAAAGAAAAGAAAGGAAAAAATTTTTTAACAATTCTTTTTCAACTCATTTGACTGGGAATAATACTATTTTATTCTTTTTGCTTGTTGTATTGTCTTATAATTTAACTGAGAATTGTGTATAATTGACAAAAAGTTATCTGCGATTTTTTATATATTTTTTTATATTTATTGACAAGGATCGACTAATACAATGAGATACTCGAGTGTTCGGTGAGTGTGGAAAAGAAATTATTTCTTTTAGCATTCTTTCTCATAAATAAGTAATTAATAAATATACTGTTATGTATGTAATAGCTAGAAATTTCAAACATACGGTCAGTAAATCGTTTGAGAGAAAAATTTTGTATCTTGGAAGACACTCATCTATCATTCAAGGTCGATCATGGATATTTTTGTAATTTTACCGAATATTAATGCATATCTTGCGGAAATGTTAACTACGTTGAAACATCTGAAGATGGCTTGATATAAAGCCGAAACATGTAATGAAGCTTACTAACGTTCAATTAAATTTTTATTTTATTTAATTCTGTGACATATATTTATTTTTAACGTTTTATTTGACTCTTATATGTTCTTTACAACATTATTTGAAATTTTATAATATTTAAGAGTCCTATGAAACTTTTTATTGTTATAAATCATAGACATTATATAATAACTCCGCAAGAAAAGAATGATTAATCTGGAAACATTAAAAATTATCGGTTTTCCTAGAAGGTAAAATATTTCCTGGTAATATATTACGTTAGTTATTCAGATTAGACTTTCCTTGCTTCGCTTTTTTTAAATGTATTTTACCTATTCTCATCCTTCAGTCTGCCGACTCGTAAGCAAGCTTGAAGACCGATCGCAACGTCGCACATCATGTCTGCCAGTTTTTTCTGTACAAGCTGATTCGCCGCCAGCGGTCTTTTAAATTGTTTCCTCTCCAAAGTGTAAGATCTAGCAATGTTCAGGCAAGCTTCTGCCGCGCCTAACGCACCCCAGGCGATGCCGTATCGCGCATTGTTTAAGCAACTGAATGGTCCCTTTATCAAGTTCTATTATTAGATATCCTAAGCTACGCGGAATATAATCGTAATTAATGCGATCATCTCGTTTTTTGTAGTGATTGACTTTATTTTTAATAAAATATTTTTTTAATTTCAAACAATAATGATAATCACGGTTATAATAATAATAAATAGCCAATTGTGTGATAGTAACTAATAGTTAAATAAGGATATAACTGCCTTGACCAGTATAAACACTGACAAGTAAACCTACCCAAGTGTCAGTGACCGATTTTGATGTAACTTGGCATACTTTTAGAACTCACAAAAATAATCGATACGTATTTTTTTATATCTGC
>NW_017296086.1:7930-9685 GCF_001594075.2 Trachymyrmex cornetzi
GGTTAGATTTAAAATAATTCAAAATGGCGGATCCAATATGGCCGAATGAATTTTCTAAAAAATATTGGATTGTAGTAAAACTTTATATAAAGTTTTTTTAAGATCGCTGATAACGAATTTGAAGTACAATTTACTAAACTTAAAGTGAAGGACCAAATTTTAAGAATAATAATTATGAAATAAACATTTCTTACTTCCGTAGTTAGCTGGTGAATATATTTTATATATTATTCACGACCCCAGAGAGCACCACGTGGAGGTTTACGATAAGATTAGCTCTCCTTTATTATATTTTTCAAATTATTTTTTTAATTTTTTAATTTTAATTTTTTGTTGAGTTTTAAAATAAATTTGGTCCTTCACTTTAAGTTTAGTAAATTGTACTTCAAATTCGTTATCAGCGATCTTAAAAAAACTTTATATAAAGTTTTACTACAATCCAATATTTTTTAGAAAATTCATTCGGCCATATTGGATCCGCCATTTTGAATTATTTTAAATCTAACCTCACAGATTCGTAAGTAGCAATCCCAAAAACCCCTTAATACCAAGAATTAAGAAATTATATTTAACTATACGAGATTCATAAGAGTTTGCACATTTTTATATCATTTATCGGAATTTTGAGCAACAAAAGGGGTAGTTTCAACCCTTAAACCTTCTTCTTTGCAGATATAAAAAAATACGTATCGATTATTTTTGTGAGTTCTAAAAGTATGCCAAGTTACATCAAAATCGGTCACTGACACTAAAAGATATAACTGCCTTGACCAGTATAAAACACTGAGTTTATTGCATTTTCTGGAAAAAAAAGATAAAATCCAAAGAAAAACAAATAAATAAAAACAATATATTTATATTTTTTGACCGTATATTTGACAAACTCAATTAATACTAGAAATTTAACTGCCTATTACGGTCGGAGCTGGATCTTCGTTGCTTTTGAATAATTCAATCTTGAATTACTAATATATACTATTATATATGTACTGCATATATACCATATTGTAGTCTTTTTCTAACTGCGCGCCGAATTGTTTTTCCGGACTAAATAAATGCAATTAAAACTACTCTAGTAATCGGGAATTAAATTGACAAGCAATTTAATAATTTGACGCTACCATCAAGCATCATATATTATAAAGATGTTAATATATAAAAACTGTTAATAAATTTATTGCGAAAAATATTACCTCGGCCGGGACTTGAACCCGGATCTCTTGTAAACCGTACGAGCGTCCTGAAAGATTAATGAGTCAATTCTAAGCAGAATCATAAAACTCGTAACGTATTCTCGTAAAACTTGCAAGAATTACTTATGACTAGTATTCTAATTTTATGCGTATATATCGTAAGACATAAATATCTACGATTTCTTGTAAATTTTATGGCTAATAAGAAGCTGTCTGTAAAATATATTAATTGTATGAAGGTATAAGCATTAAAAAAATTCTTACAAGCTTATAAGAATAAGTATATGTTACGAGTCTTACGATTCTGCTTAGAATTTAGACATAAACTACCGAGGCTACTTTTCGAGAATATTTTTCGCAATAAATTTATTAACAGTTTTTATATAATAACATCTTTATAATATATGATGCTTGATGGTAGCATCAAATTATTAAATTGCTTGTCAATTTAATTCGCGATTACTAGAGTAGTTTTAATTGCGTTTATTTAGTCCGGAAAAACAATTCGGCGCGCAGTTAGAAAAAGACTACAATATGGTATATATGCAAGTACATATATAGT
>NW_017296086.1:10324-11228 GCF_001594075.2 Trachymyrmex cornetzi
CTCCGTCAAGCCAAAACAACCGATCATTTCCCCGGAAACTGAAATACACTTTGAAAGCTATCGCTCACAACTCCAACGGTAATCGTCATTCAATCAATTTTACTAGCAAACCTATACAATTGTATTGATTAATCTAATTGTCGATCTAATTTTCATAAGTAATGTAAAAATTAAATATTTTATTTCCGCTTTGTTTCTTATAGTTATCGAAAATAAATAATTATATAAAATTCTAGAACCTGGTAATTTTTTTACCATTAGAATAATATTCAATACAATTTAGAATAATAGTCTTACACAATTTAGAATAGTTATTAATTATCTTGTATCTAAATAATCTACGATTTTCACAACAATAGAGAAATTTTTACTTATGTTGTTAGAGATAAAAGATTTATAATAATTTAATATTTACAACTTCAAATCGTTGACTATATGGTTTATATATAAAAGAACATATTAATTAGTCAGTCAAGCAATCAATATGTAAAGTATAATCTTCAACTATGATTGATCCTTCATCATGATAACTATTATTATTATTAATTCTACAAATATTATTATTTAATAATAATTACTAATTATATGTTTTCATTAAAGCTTGCGTTGTTTTTATGCTCCCCTTTTCAATAATATTAATTTATTCTCAAAGCTATTGTATTAATTACATACTAATTATACGATTTAGAAATTAGAGAACGTAATACTACTCTAGAATTCTATCCTAAGAAACGCTTGAACGCACCCATTTTAGGTAGAAATCGTTCTTTTTGAGCATCGCTGCCGAACATGTAGATCGCACCGATCGAAAGAGAGGATTGCACCGAGAACGCCGATCGATACCCGCTGTCGATTTTCTCAATTTCCCTGGCGAGGAGCCCGTAAGCCACTGAGGATACCCCGG
>NW_017296086.1:11375-13189 GCF_001594075.2 Trachymyrmex cornetzi
TCAATTGCGACTCTAGATCGAACGGATCCTCCCAATTGAAGGCGGCTGACCCACGAAATTCAATACAAATTTCAATACAAATTTTCAATAAAAGATCGAACAAAATTATACGTTGTTTGAATTAATTTTTAAGATGACCCTGACGAAAACTATATTAAAGTTTTTGTATTCTGATTTAAAGTTGTGTAAAAGTGAAATGCAAATATTTCGAATTGTAAAATACATTTTTATTTAACAATACAATAAAATATATTGACAATTTTACGGTTTAACTAATTTTTATATTTATATTAAACACATTTACGACAAATTTGTGATTGACAACTTTAATGTTTATCAATACGCATACTGAGAATATTCAATGAAATTCATTATTAGAAAACAAGATTTCTTTTAAGTTTCTTTATTAAAAAGCTGTCATCTTCAAAAAGTTAAGAAGTATTTTTCAGAAATCTTCATAAATTTAAATTAAAATTTTTTTAAACAATATGAGAAATATATTATGAATTTTTTTACCAGAAGATTGAATATTTTTTTACAAATTTCTTTTCTTACAACATTCAGTACAGACGTTATGTAATATTACAAGATACCAGGGATGGGAAAGTTACTTTGTAAAAGTAATTAATTACAGTTACAGTTTTTCTCTTTCAAAAAGTAATTAATTACCGTTACAAGTTATTAACTCTGAAAAGTAATTCGTTACAGTTACAGTTACTGAAAAAGTAACTTTAAGTTACTTTTAAGTTACTTTTTTCATCGAAATTTTTACTACTAGTATCGATACCATTAGGGCTGTATTCAGAAACGTTATCCAACTGCCTTCATGTATCGTTTTATCCTTGTTTTTCATCTAATATTAAACAAGGATAATACACGGAGTAATCAGAGTAATGCAGCCTAGAACAATTAAAAAAAAAAGACTGGCTTACATTTACATATTGTACAATTTTATTTAAAAAGATAAGAAAATTGTATGGCAAAGAGGTTTTTCGTTAAAGTAATATAAACACATAGGAATATGAATATGAAATAGCACACATATACAACGTTTTTTATAAAAAAAATTCTTTTTATATTCGGCTAAAAGTTGCAAATAAATTCTAGCACTAATCCAAAATGGTCTACAACCGTTCATTGAGAGCTCTTGCATTTGATTGGCGGATTCTGTTAGATCCAAAAATATGGACCAAACAGGTACAAGAGTTCATTGAACGTAATTAAATTTCTTTTTTCTGATTAATCAAATGTTTTGAAGTACTTGTAGCGCCAACTTGTAGTAGACACTACCGCACATTAAATTGACAAATAAGTTTAAAATATGTAAAATAAATATGAATGTAACTATTAAATTAGTTACTAGTTACTTAAAAGATGTAACTAAATTAAGTTATAATTACAGATGGAAAGAAAATAACTAAGTTAAGTTACAATTACTGAAAAAAAGTAACTCTAACTGTAACTTTGTTACAAGTAACGAGTTACTTCCCATTCCTGCAAGATACATGGAACAGTCTATTATCAATGCTAATAAATATTTAAATAACATATTTAAATAATATTTAAATGTCAAGGAACTAATTATGGATTTCTGATTGTAAATACTGAGGAGGATACAAACATGAAAAAGTTGTAATAACTGTAAAGCTATATATTTTAATTGTAATGTTCAATTTGTATGACAATGTAGAATTTACTGAATAAGATTATATTAAAGGTCGAAATGTTTGGAACTATTTGAAATTATTTTATACTGTGATTTTAATTTATAATAATAATAAATGAATAAATTAACTTAAATAATCCATTTTTTT
>NW_017296086.1:13328-17452 GCF_001594075.2 Trachymyrmex cornetzi
TCAAGACTGTAGATCATCATACAGTACGAATCATGTCGCGATTAAAAGACTAGGCTATGTGTTTTATTTGTTTGATGATTAGAGATATGATTTAAAATTAATTTGACTTACGTCTCGCTCGGAGCGTGGCGGAGGCAGAAATCTCTGATCAATATTTAAGGACGAATATGACAAATTCTGATATACGATCACATGATCTAACGAAGAGTCCTAAAGTCCACAACGGGTTTCCAAAGGATACGCCTCGTGGAATTTACGCGATACAAACGACCGGCTCTCAACAATAATCTCTGCATGTGGCTCGTCATGTTGACTAATGACTGATGATAGCGACGAAACACTGACTTTGTTAATCTCGTTAAAAAATCCTCTTATCGGCTGTGTCTTAAGCCGTGTTCGCACCGAGCGATTGAAAGTTCTAATGAGTGTTTTGACATAAATATTTATTCAGTGACTTTCGATAAACATGCTTCGACTAAGCAGCAGCTGACGACTAGTCAGCTGATCTGCTGATATCGAGGGCATCGTGGACTTTACATAGCAATATGATTGGCTCAACAGCAATTTGGAGGCAAGTTCGAATGGCCGTTACTCCCAAAGGAACTTCGCGAAGTGTTAAATCCTGATTTGATATACAATACGTATATTATAGGTACGTAAAAAATAAATTAATAAATTTAGAGAATATCAATTGAAGAGCGGGGAGCGATTTTATGCTCTAAAGATGACATTGTTTTGTCACTCAAAAAACTCTTTTTTTATTGATTTTACTTAAAAATATCTTTAAATGAAGAATCTATTGATATATACTACTAATATATATATCGACATCGGTGCATAGTCTTTTTTTAGAAATATTATATTTTAACCTTCCCTAAATATATGTTTGCATCTTCAGTAGATATAACTAATCTGCGGATCTCAAACTTATTTCGAATTTATCATGAATTTAATTAAGTAAACATTACAAATGCAGAACACTTTCTTCAAAATGTAATTAAGAGAGAGTTATGCCGCGTCTCGTGACCGCAAAAGTCTCGTGCTCAGGACGTAACAAGTACATATTTTTAATTATAAATACATTAAATTTGATATAATGTCATATGAAATTAATTTCAAATTGTGTAACTTAAAATGTAATGAAATTAAGAACATTTCTAACAGTGTAATTATATTTAATATGTATATAACTCATACATTGTGTATGAGTTATATACATATATGTAATGTTATATATATCCAGATATATATAAACACACACACACACACACACACCTCAAAAAGACATTAGACATTAACATTTTACATATTTTGATTTTGAATGATTAACCAATTGATTTAATTCATTATTCTGTGCATAAAAATATTAAAGTACAACTGTTAAAAACAGTTCATGAAACATTTATACCTGAATAAAGTGAAATATAAAAAGTCAAAGCTTGAGCGGACTTTTGGCTAAAGAGCCGCTCTTATCTCGTATTGATCGATACGACGCAGAAAATTGGAGCGCATCAAGGTAAATTTGATTTTATGTTATTATAAAATATGAAAGTGATTAGGCGTGTGGAACAAAATCGCATTTTCCCGCGTATTTTCTATACGGTGGGGGAGATCAATGGCGGATTGACCGACTGAGATTTTCGTTGCCGCGACCCGCCTAAATCACAATATAAATATTATAACAGTATACAGCATGCATTATACACGAATCAAATATTGATTTATCACGTGCAACCTTGAAAAGTGGACGCATGTACCCTCAGAAAAGTGGACCTTGCTATGTAGTTCATATCCACTTTGTCAGGAGGCAACAGTGCGCGGCAGGTGTTTTGCTGGATTCACACTTCATCCGATGTGCGTCGTACGACGCTCTTGAACCAATCAGAAAACAGGATATTGCTCCATATCATCCTGTTTAATGATTGGTTGCAGAGCGTCGTACGACGCAAATCGGATGCAATGTGTATCCAGCATTACAAGCGTTACGTGGGCTTTTTTTCCAACTTCCGCTCCTATTTGCAAGAAAATAGATGTTTCGGTATCCGTTATTATTTTGCCAAACCAATCACCAGTCAGGTTTTCGCATTTGCTCTTCTTACAAGCGCTACGAGGGCTTTTTCCGAATTCCGCTTCTATATTTGCCAGAAAATGGATGTTTTCGGTATCCGATATAATTTTAATCTTTATGAATTTAGACTTAAACGCCCTTTTCTCGAAACGTTGTTTTTTTGTCGGTTGACGCGATTTTAGAAAAACTAACTGACCCATTTAAAAATTCTTGCGGCGTTGTATTGGTAGATTGATTAGCTACCGCGTAAAATAAAATAAACCGATTTCACTAAAAATGAAATTTTTTGTCCAACTTTTTTGATTGAAATAAAAGTGTTTTTTTGCATCACGTTCTAAAAACACGTCAACTCGCGAATTTTCAATATTTTTCAATAATTCCAATTTACGCGATAATCACGCAAATAAATTTTAAGAAAAAATTTTGTTTTTTATTTCTGGCTATTAGTTCTCGAGATATCGTGTCAATCATTTGGTCATCTCATTTTTTCAACTCTGCGACTCTCAACTAATTTCGTGGAATTTTGAAATTAAGATACCACTGTAAAAAATTTTTTCATATATTGACATTTGTATTAATAATATGTGAAAATATGTGAAAAATTAGAATCGTACGTCTTATAGTTTTCTATATGAAAAATTCCAGAAACCACTTATTTTTAGTGTGGTTACTAGAATGTACTCTTAACTAGCGTACCAAAAGGTGAAGGTAATTAAATTTCACCAGATAAATTTTAATAAATTTTATATATAATCAATAAAAACGGTTGAGCATATGCCACACACTAGATCTTGTTATTGAAATATCATTAATATATTCGTATATAGAATTAAAAGAATTACGATAATTATGTCAGTTACAATTAATCAAAGTATAAACGTTTCGGCCCTGAATGTGGCCATGTTCAGTATAAATAAACACAATATATAAACTTATAAAGATATAAGCAATTACGAAATAACAGTTACAATTAGTAGATATAATAAAGTTTTTAAATTGTCAATGTATAAAATAACTCAATTTAATATTATTGAGTATTTAGTCGTGTGACGAAATTATCGATTGATAAGAAAATTCCTCCAATGTACAATATTATTTATAAGGACAGTTAACATCAAGATATAATTACCAAACTAAAATGTATATGCCCAATTAGATATTGTCGTAACGTTTTACAAACAATATTAAAAAGTGTAAAAACTATAATCTCACCTATATCTTGAAAACTCGTAACATCATTCGATAATGGAAGATATATCCTTATCTCGTTATTCTTATAAAAATTATCGTAAAGTGTTCCCTCCAGTTGAACGCAGAGACATATATACCTCAGACCAGAAGACATCCAAATTTAAAGAGAAGGGGAAAAATGTGATGTAAGAAGGAAAAACATTCTATTGGGGCAAAATTAGGAAGAGCATTTACATAAATGAGTGACCAAAATTTATTACTATAAAATTAAAATTATGTAATAAAAGAAGAAAAGAAACAAAGTTAAGAAAGAGATTGAATAATAGGTAGATAGATGTTAGGTAATTTTTCTGTATCATTCTGATTGTTAATATCATTTTCCTGCTTTTTGATATGACTGAATCTAAAATATTGATATTTTCCCATCTATCTGATGACCATACTGAAGTTGATGCAGAGAAACAACAGAATGATTATTAGATTTTCTAATGTCGGCTTTATGTTCTTTAATCCTAGTTTTTAATTTTCTTTTTGCCTGTCCGACATAAGAGCAATCGCAATTACAACAATTAATTTTATATACAACATTGATATTATCCATTTTATCTAACATATTCTTCTCTGTTTTAATAAATTTATTTAAACTCTTAACGAATTTATATGCTATATTCAAATTATACTTTCTGTAAACATTTTGAAATTTTTCTGTAAAGTTTTTAACATATGGTAAAGTGCTAAAAATTTTAATATTATTATCTCTCAAGTCTTTTTGATTCGTTTGATTCAATTTATTATTACTTCATCACACGACTAAATACTCAATAATATTAAATTGAGTTATTTTATATATATATATATATATATA
>NW_017296086.1:18731-26397 GCF_001594075.2 Trachymyrmex cornetzi
ATTGGAATGCTATAGGGCGCTGAGATTAAAATTAATCATGATGATGCGTATTCAATAAAACTAGTATCCCAACCAAGCTGAAAAATATTAAACATATCCTCTTATAATGTAAGAAATAATATAATACTTATAATAATTATAGTTTTAAATGTAAAATCTCGATTCTTGTCATATCAATCCGAAATTCATTCCGATTGTTATGACAAAATCCGAGATTTTGGTTTTAAATAAAATGTATTTATTTATATATACGCGCCCACACATCCTATTCATATCAAACCATAATCAAACAAAATTTCTCATGCATTATTGCAAGAACAGAAGGTCTGTTATATACCTGCGTAAGAGTTATCCTAACAGATAAAATTGTGGCATACGTCTGAAAGAAAGTATGCTATCATTATATTTAATGAAAACAGTTTTGTTAACTCTTTCGCTCAGAAAGCGGGCGATCCGTCGGAATACCGCCATTGATCGGGACTCCGCGCCAAAAGTGTACACATTATATGTGGAGAGTCTTTAGTGTTTAAAATTTCATTTTACGCTTGAACAGCATGAACAACGCCATATTGACATGTTTTTTAAAAAAAGGGATTGTCCTTTAAAACAATATAAATATAATTTCTTTGTAAACCGTTTTTTAATTATCCCTTTCATTTCAGTGGCTTTATAGGTATCAATATACTACCATTATTAATTATGTTCAAATATACATCATTTGACAAAATCAGCGTTACCAACGCTTGATATATGGCTGTACGGGATGGTTTGACGTAACTTGTACTATAAGGAACGCTATAAATTACTTGGTTGTAGCCAGCGTTCGTCTGTACGGATCGCTTTGGATGCCGAACATAGCCAGCGTTAGGAGCGAAAAGGTTAAATACAAAAGAATTAACTGTAAAGATAATCTTGAGTACGTTCTGTTTTATATATACGTATTTATTCTATTATATATATATACACTACGCAACAAGATTATCGCAACAAAATTTTTCATCGAAATTTTGCTATTTTTCAAATGCGCATAACTCGGTCAATTTACATCATATCAAGACGATTTTTTTTTTCATTTTATAGATAATTATCTGTACTTTAAGAATAACTTGATGTGAAATTAGGTGCAAGTCAATGCCGCATCTCCATGTTTTGATAAAGCTCAAACCTTTTTTTTCTTAAAAAATTTTATTGTTTGACGCGCTACCTGGATCACCACTATTTTTTTCCGAAAATACCACATAGACCATTGTAATGTGCACTTTTCAACAAACAATATGAAAAAAAACTCGAGTCTCTACGATTTTTTTTTACCGAGTAATGTCATTTTGAAGTTATTCGGGCGTTTTTAACGAATATCGCGATAGAGTCAAATGCTAAAACCTCATTATGGGGAAGGATCCGTATTGAACATTAATTTTATTATGCAGAGTTAATACTAATAAAAAAATACTGAAAAGCATAGGATATTTCATTTTCTTACTAAAAATGCCTCTGCTTACTGAAATTCAATCTGCTCAAATTGTGGCCCTGCTAGTGGCGGGATTGAGTCAGAGCGCCGTAGCAATAAGAATGGGTATTAATCGCTCGACGGTATTGCGTGTTTTAGTCGGTACCAAGAAACAGATTCTTATCGTCGGAGGCCAAGGGTAACTACGAATCGGGAGGATCGCAACATTATCAATGAAGCTCTGCGCGTCCCAACAAGGGTTGCGCGACAAATCGGGAATGAATTAAGCTTTACCAGGCAGACGAATTAGTACTCAAACGATAAGAAGACGCCTTCACAAAAGAGGTTTAAGATCACGTATTCGTGCTAGGGTGCCCATGTTGACAACAGTGCATCAGCGAACTCGTCTACGTTATGCCCGTAATCATCGAAACTGGACGGCCAGACAGTGAAGAAATGCGTTGTTTACAGACGAATCTCGATTTTTTGTCTGTTTGGGAATGATGCTAGGATCTGAATTTGGCGACGTAGACGAGAGCGTTTTGAAGCGATCATCCAACTCGAGCGTTCAGTGGAAGATCTGTTATGGTATGGGATGGAATATCAATGTACCATCGAACAGATCTAGTGATTCTCCAACCCCCAGGATTCACAGCGGTACGTTACATAAACGAAGTTTTGTGTCCTTGCGTGATTCCAATGCGTCGACGAATAGGCCGTGATTTCATCTTGATGCAGGATAATGCACTTCCCCATGTTGCGAGGGTAACTCGAGAGTACTCTTGGCAGTAAACAATATACAGTTACTGCCTCATCCATCTAACAGCCCAGACCTCAATCCTATTGAGCATGTATGGGACATGATGGGTAGGAGATTACGTAACTTGGAGAGGCCTCCTGCTAATCTGTAAGAGCTTGAGAAAGCTCTACATGAAATCTGGCACGAGATATCTCAAGATTCAATCAGAGCATGCATTAATAATATGCACGAACGTTTAGAAGAGGTTATCCGACGCCGAGTTGGTAATACACAGTATTGAATGCCTCTAACACTTGACCGCTCTGGTATTAGGCAAATAGGGTTGGGAGTCAGAAAATACTGTAGAAGTGGCGAGCTATGGTCTCTAATTTGACAAATGGTTTACATAATCGGTCCTTTCCAGGGCCAAAATGATGCGCAAAGTCCGACCAGCAACCTCCTCGCGGTACGTATCGGGTAATGCTAATGCTGGCGGTATTCGTTAAAAATGCCCGAATAACTTCAAAATGGCATTACTTGGTCAAAAAAAATCGTAGAGACTCGAATTTTTTTCAAATTGTTTATTGAAAAGTCCACTTTACGATGGCCTATGTGGTATTTTCGAAAAACAATCGGGGCGATCCTGGTAGTGCGTCAAACAATCAAATTTAAAAAAAAAATTCTTGGGCTTTATCAAAACTTGGATATGCGACATCGAATTGCACCTAATTTCGCAGCATGTTTTTCTTAAAGTACAGATAATTACCTATAAAATGAAAAAAAAATCGTCCTGATACGATGAAAATTGACCAAGTTATGCGCATTTGAAAAATAGGAAAATTTGGATGAAAAATTTTGTTGCGATAATTTTGTTGCGTAGTGTATATATACAGGTTGGGGCAGTAACTCTCTCCACTTAGAATATTTCCGCTATCTCTAGAGATATGAAATGTTATATTTATTGAATTTGTATATAGCATCAAGAGGGGTACAATATACTAGTAGTTTTTCTATGAGCGAAGGTGTTGGGAGATTTCTAGATCACCTCCATTTTTTTAAATGAAATTGTATGATCTGTTTTTACACAATATGATTCCTTTAATTATTCTGCATTAAAAGTATTAAGGTAATGGTATCAAAAAGCCAATAGTTTACGAGATATTTTGTACTCTATTCTGGCATATATTGATATAAAATACTAAATAATTCGTAAATTATTAATTTCTTTTGTAATTCTTAATACCTTTGTAAACAGAATAATGAAATGAATCAATTGATGGAAAGAACCCAGTGAGAAATGACAATAAAATCGAGATGTCGAATAGACGTCAATTCGATGTCAATTTGATGACTTCGATGTCGAATCAACATCGATTCGATACCGATTCTATTGTCATTTCTCCCTGGGAAAACACAGCTGCTTATTTAAAAAATTATTCTTTTTACATACATATTTATTTTAAAGCAACTATGTGTTTTTCATACACCAATTAATTCATCTCATTATTCTGTTTATAAAAGTATTAAGGTAGGATTATGAAAAAATTATTGCTTAATAAATTATTAAATATTTAATGTTAATATATGACAGAATAAAGTATAAAATATCTCGTAAATAATTGATTTTTTGATACGCTAGTTTAATACTTTTATATGCAGAATAATTAGAGAAATCATATTGTGTAAAATAATTATTCAATTCCATTTTAAAAAATGGAGGTGTTCTTGAAATGTCCGAAGCGCCTCCATCCATAGAAAAACTGTTAGTATATTATACCCCCTCCACTGCCCATGATGCTATACACAACTTCAATAAATATATTATTACATATCTCTAAAAATAGGGGAAATATTCTAAGTGAACAGAGTGACTGTTCCACTCTGTATATATATGTATTTATGTGTATGTATATATACGTTTATTATATACTTTTGTACTTTTATTAAAATAGGACATACCCAGCAGATAAAATTATATCCAAAGTAGAAATGTCCCAAGCCAAATTTTACCTCTCTCTGTTTTATTTGCAACATAAACTGCCAAATCTAATTAAAATAAATAATTTAATAAGCATTAAATATATACTACTATTCTTGACAGTTCGGACACTTGCATGAATTTTATCAAAAGGATGAATAATTTCAAGAAAATGAGGAGATCGCTTTAAAACACATGTAAAAATCGATGAAAACGATGAAAACGACCATTTACTGTCCTCCCAGGACAGTAAATGGTCGTAAAGTGAACCTATATTCGGGCAATAACAAATGGTCTGACAGATGATGAAACGAGTAAAACGTACGTTTTTACATATAAAATTCCAAGATAACTTTAGTTCTCATCGATAATTACGACTTTGAGAAGTACGAGACAAGTCACATTTTCACAAACAAATAATAACGAAATGGCATACAATATAAATTTCGTCATCGAAACGTCACTTTTCCACGCTTACAAATTTAGCCATTTATCGTGATGCGGTGCTGTAACTCTACGCTGTAAAGGCCATGGAACATAAAAAAAATTTAAGACGTAAGACTTAAGCAGTAACGAAATCAACATGTTGGATTCGCTATTGCTTACGTATGGTCTTACGGTCTCTATTGTGATTGGCCGATTCGCTTACTGCTTAAGTTTTACGCCTTAAGTTTTATTATGTGCCATGGCCTTAACTACGTTGAATGTATGACTATCGCTACCGTCAACGTAGAGATCTTGGCTGAGTAGTAAGGAGCCTTAAAGAGCAAACCTATCCCTTACTTTTAATAACATTTTGTTATTTTAACTTCAATATGTGTCAAAATCAATCCATTTTATAGTTTCAAAGTAAAGCGTTCATATTAATGTTTGAACTTATTGTTACTATATAATAAATTAAATTTGAGTCAAATTTAATACATTTTCAAGAGTTAAGTTAATTAACCACAATGTTATATATATATATGTATATATATAGTAAAATTAACGACATACTGAGTACAAGCAAGTCCGATATACAGAAATGGTTAAACAATAAATAACTCAAATTTAATATAATACAATACTATGAATTTAACATATTGTATTCTTTTATATATATTTTTAGGATATTTGTACGTATCAACACCAGCTACAAAACCTTTATAAATTATTTTCAATTCTATATGCCAAAACGTACTGAGTTTATTTTGCAGAATATTTGTAGTGTGATAGTAGGATACAGATCGTATGATAGTATAATATTGACAGTACGATGAAGTATGATATTAGAATATTGATAATATGAAATAACTTTTAAAATCTCGCTTTTGTTATATAAAATATAAAATTTTTGAAACTTTTTCTAGCTTATCCTTACGTGTGGCTTTAGAATGTGCGTACAAGTATTCTAAAATATATAAAAGAATAACACAATTGTTATGTAATATCCCAATTTTGTACACACTCATTCAATGACATATATGTTGATATCCAGATTTTTAGTCTAGTAAAATTACGCATAAGAAATTAAAATTCTAGAAATAAATTTTATTGTAATTATTTACCTGTTTACGTAAATCCTCATCGAGATTATAACTGGTCAATTTGTGAAGAATTGCTACTGTCTCATTTATCTGAAATTATATTAACATAAAACGAAAGTTTGTAGTAAATCTGAAAAATTTGCATTCAATGAATAAAATTTCAAATAAAACTTTGACATGTGTAATTTTATTGTTGCTTGTACTTATTATTCTAGTAATAACTAGTTATTAATTCATTTGTTCTATTATAATATACACCTCATTATAAACAGTTTGACATATGTAGTGTAATGTGAGAAATAAAATGGTCCTCAAAACGAAATCAAAATATATACATAAACACACGGAAATATCAATGAATTCCCATATATACTGATATTTAATGATATCATACGTCGTTTGACAGACAACTAAAGCTTTATAAATGTACCATATCATTTGTATTGACATTTGTACTTTCAATACATTGTTTAGCTTGCGTGATATAAGGCATAGTTGTAGGTGGACGTGCCTGTAAATAAATTGTAATTGTTATAATTAATCAAACCGAAAGACATACAAGAGATGTATACTAAAGGAATTATAATTTTAACGTAGAATTTGATATAAAATGTAGTGTTTTATTACTTGCGCTTCACAACATATAATTATTTCACCTAATTGAAATTAATTATTCTTATAATGTATATACATATATAAGGTCTCATATCAACTGTTGCATCAAATTATTTCAAAACGATACGAAAAAGTGTATTTCAGATAAAAGTGGAACGATTTCAAGGATGACGTAATATTTTTAATACTTTTTGAACATATTTTGTTACATTATTTTTTTTACGAGAAGATCGAAGCATCTAAAAGATGTTACCGTACAATTTAAGGATGTAATAGACGCACAGTCCCTGCAAAGAAAATTAAATTTGGAGTATGTTTAATATTTTTATTTCAAATAAAATATATAAATCTGAAAGTTGTGTGAATTCACTTTTGTGAATTCATGTTGGATGAATTCATTTTTGTGTGAATTCATTTTCAGGAATTTATTTTTTTCTGAGTTTAAAATTCACTTTCTTCTTAAAAGATCCACTTTTTCTCTGCTTTATTATATTCTAACTTAGCTACTTTTTTCTTAAAGTAATTTCGTTTTGAAAGCAGAATATTTGTGGTAGAGAATTTGTACTCTAAAGCAAAGAATATGTGTATCAAAGGAGAGAATTTGTGTTTTAAAGCAGAAAATTTATCCGTTTTACTCCACATGGAAAAAAATAAAGTGTTAAATATATGTTAATATCATCAATTTTATTTGAAAATATATGTCAAGATTATTGAAATTGGTGAAAGAAGTCGCTAATTTTTTAAAGTTATACCAAAAAAGTACTTTGGCACAATGAATAATTCTGTTAAACAAACAAGTATATGTTATCTTTACACCTGATTTATCTCATTATTCTATTCATAAAAGTATTAGGATATTATGATTATCAAAAAATTAGTGCTTTCCGAGATATTTAATGTGTCATGTCAATTATATATGCCAGAGAAATGTGTTTATAATATCTCATAAGTTATTGGTTCTTTATATATCAAACTTAATACTTTTACATGCAGAATGATCATAGAGAATGAATATTACGTAAAAAATCATATATTTCCATTTTAAAAAGCGCGGATAAACATTATATCTTTTTCATTGCATCTCGCATCGTATCTCTATTTAGAAAAGAATAACGTGATCCCAATAGGCCTCGCTCGAAGCAATAGCACATTCATAGAAAACATTTTTTTAATACTTTTTGAAATATGTCGATGTGAAAGTTAGATTGAGACATCCTGTATATATAGGGGAAAGTTGCTGAATGCGTACTGGTCACCTAAATCGTATCTCGTCGATATTTCATATTATTACGTAATATAAGCAACATTTAATGACAAAAATATGAACTAAATGAAAAATGAGTAATGTAGACAAAAATTCA